>NC_060175.1:26649172-26680499 GCF_021184085.1 Oncorhynchus gorbuscha | reverse complement strand
GGCTACTAAATTGTGATCACTGCATCCTACGGATTTGGATACCACTTTAAAGCACATTTCTGCAGCATTAGTAAAGATGTGATCAATACATGCTGATTTAATTCCTGTGCTATTTGTAACTACCCTGGTAGGTTGACTGACAACCTGAATCAGGTTGTAGGCACTGGTTACAGTTTGACGTTTTTTTCTTGAGTGGGCAGCTTGATGAAAGTCAATTTTCAGGTCTCTCCGGAGATGCACGGTATGTGACAAAAGAGGTAAACAATGGTTTCCCATCAATAGAATCAATCTAGGGAGTAGTGATCTCATAAGATAATTGAATAGACCTCACATAGCGGTAGGAGTAATTATCTGGCAGAGAAGCAGCCTATATGAGCACTTTAACAGTAGCCTAAACGTACAGGTGACGTATCCATCACCAATAAATGAATGAACCTGAGAGATCATAGGCTGGTTTCTGCTGCAAACAACATGCTTTTATTAGCCTACCAGAAATGATACAAAAACAGGTTTGTGATAGGCCTTCAATTAAAACGTTTCACTTGTTACATCATAATAATAATAAATAATGACTAACCTTACTATTGTTCGCAAAATGACAGCAACCGATTAGGTATTTCAAATACTTCAAGCTATCGGGAGTAAGATATTCTGAGGTGCGCATTGATTATTTGGACAAATTGTTTTTATTAGCCGGATAAGTTTAACTAATGTCTAATTGTTGATACTTTGGTAAAATAAAGTGTCACAATTCATAGGGGTATATTTACCAATCATGCCTTCTGCCAAACCTGGGTCCAGTTTCCCGATGGTGATGGGATTTAGAATTACCAGTGTTTTAACAATGCATCTTTTCTACAACGCCGAAAATGTAATGTGTTTCCCAAAACACCATGCAGAGAAAACATTTGCTAAATGCGTTTTTGTTATGAGAATTATGTTCTCAATGTTCATAAACTGAACTTCAATTAAACTACTCGGTCTGCTACCAAGAATTTGTAAGATTCTTGTTGAAATGAAACCGACAGAGGCCAGTCTACAATAGTCAGCAACGTTTATTTACGAGAGCTCTCCCCATCATATCATGTACATTGGTTTATATATCTCCCATTTCGTCATAAATGTCCCTCCTCTTCTCAGACAATGACAATATAGTCTACAAGTTTTCTCCTACACATACATTGCTTATCATCCTACAACATGTGGCACTATCTACTGCAAACCCAATAATTTCTCCCCTCTTTGTGTGGGGAGACTTTCTTCCTGTTACCAGTTTTATAGAGGTCACAAGTTGTCTGCCACAGTTCCTCTTCTCTTATGGACAAACATTCTTCATCATTATACAGAGACAGGGTAGAATTCTGTTAGTTATAGTTCTACGTTAAATGTATACATCATTTCGTCATTATTCATAACAGTTTTTGAGGCATGTATCGATACTGATAGGATCGAAAGAAAGGGAGAGCAGCTCTCAGATTTACATTTTTATTTAACCTTCATTTTAGTAGGCAAGTCAGTTAAGATTTTTTTTTTTTACAATAACATCCTACCCCAGATTACACTGGGCCAATTGTGCACAGCCCTATGGGACTACCAATCACTGCCAGATGTGATATAGACTGGATTTGAACCAGGGACTGTAATGACACCTCTTGCACTGAGATGCAGTGCATTAGAACGCTGCACCACTCGAGAGGCCAAATCAGATCAGCATTCTCCATTAAAATTTTACCTTAACATTAGAATGATTTTACAATACTGAGGACGGATCGGTTCCCAGAGAGAAGCAGTATTACCATCCGTTGGCTGCAAATATTGACAGTTTATTCTAATGCTTACCCAACAAACTGCACAGAATCACTGATTTGGCACGTCATTGCACATGTCATGGGCTACACATCCTGAAATATATTGAGACAAAAGTAGCCTACAAGCAGCAAAATATAACTAAATTTATTGAACAAGAAATTCATAATATGATTAAAATAAGTCTATAGCCTTTACTGTTTATATTTGAATGCAGTCATCTCGGTTTTCATTTTAACCATATTTTTATACATTGCTTGTTTGTATCAATTGCAAAGGCAACTTTGGATTTGTAGTCAGCTTTGTTATTGGAAGTCACAAAGAGAGGAATTAACCATGTGTTTCTATGTTTAGCGGAGATCTTCTACAGTGCATTAAGAAAGTATTCAGACCCTTTGACTTTTTCCAGATTTTGCTAAGTTACAGCCTTATTCTAAAATTGATAAATTGATAATTTTCCTCATCAATCTACACACAATACCCCATAATGACAAAGCAAAAACAGTTTGTTAGAAATTTTTGCAAGTGTATTACACATAAAAAACTGAAATATCACATTTACATTAGTATTCAGACCCTTTACTCAGTACTTTGTTGAAGCACCTTAAGCCACGATTACAGCCTTGAGTCTTCTTGGGTACGATGCTAGAGGCTTGGAACACCTGTATTTGGGGAGTTTCTTCCATTTTTCTCTGCACACCCTCTCAAGCTCTGTCAGGTTGGATGGGGAGCATCACTGGGCAGCTATTTTCAAGTCTCTCCAGAGATGTTCGATCGGGTTCAAGTCAGAGCTCTGGCTGGACCACTCATAGACATTTAGAGACTTGAAACCATTCCTGCATTGTCTTGGCTGTGTGCTCAGGTCGCTGTATTGTTGGACGGTGAACCTTCGCCCCAGTCTGAGGTCCTGAGTGCTCTGGGTCAGGTTTTTATCAAGGATCCCTCTGTACTTTGCTCGGTCTCCCTGTCCTTGCAGCTGAACAACATCCCCACAAGATGATGCTGCCACCACAATGCTTCACTGTAAGGATGGCGCCAGGTTTCATCCAGACGTGACGCTTGGCATTCAGGCCAAAGAGTTCAATCTTGGTTTCCTCAGACCAAAAGATCTTGTTTCTCACGGTCTAAGTTTGCCTTTTGGCAAACTCCAAGCACATTTCATGTGCCTTTTACTAAGGAGAAGCTTCCGTCTGGCCACTCCACAATAAAGGCTTGATTGGTGGAGTGCTGCAGAGATGTTTGTCCTTCTGAAAGGTTCTCCCGTCTCCACAGAGGAGCTCTGGAGCTCTGTCTGAGTGTCTATCGGGTTCTTAGGCCCTACCCCCGATTGTTCAGTTAGGCCAGGCGACCAGCTCTTGGAAGAGTCTTGGTGATTCCAGACTTCTTTCATTTAAGAATGATGGAGGCCGCTGTGTTCCTGGGGACCTTCAATGCTACAGATATTTTTTGGTACCACAATCCTGTCTCGGAGCTCTACGGACAATTCCTTTGACCTCATGGATTGTTTTTTTCTCTGACATGCACTGTCAATATGGGACCTTATTCTGTTGAAGTCAGAAGTTTACATACACCTTAGCCAAATACATTTAAACTCTGTTGTTCACAATTCCTGACATTTAATCCAAGTAAAGATTCCCTGTCTTAGGTCAGTTAGGATCACCACTTTATTTTAAGAATGTGAAATGTCAGAATAATAGTAGAGCGAATGATTTATTTCAGCTTTTATTTCTTTCATCACATTCCCAGTGGGTCAGAAGTTTACATACGCTAAGTTAGCATTTGGTAGCATTGACTTTAAATTGTTTAACTTGGGTCAAAAGTTACGGATAGCCTTCCACAAGCTTCCCACAATAAGTTGGGTGAATTTTGGCTCATTCCTCCTGACAGAGCTGGTGTAACTGAGTCAGGTTTTTCGGCCTCCTTGCTCGCACACGCTTGATCAGTTCTGCCCACAAATTTTCGATAGGATTGAGGTCAGGGCTTTGTGATGGCCACTCCAATACCTTGACATTGTTGTCCTTAAGCCAGTTTGCCACAACTTTGGAAGTATGCTTGGGTCGTTGTCCATTTGGAAGACCAAGCTTTAACTTCCTGACTGATGTCTTGAGATGTTGCTTCATTATATCCACATAAATGTCCTCCTCATGATGCCATCTATTTTGTGAAGTGCACCAGTCCCTCCTGCAGCAAAGCACCCCCACAACATGATGCTGCCACCCTTGTGCTTCACGGTTCGGATGGTGTTCTTCGGCTTGAAAGCCTCCCCTTTTTTTCCTCCAAACATAATGTTGGTCATTATGGCCAAACAGTTCTATTTTTGTTTCATATGACCAGAGGACATTTCTCCAAAAAGTATGATCTTTGTCCCCATGTGCTGTTGCAAACCGTAGTCTGGCTTTTTTTAAAGGCGGTTTTGGAGCAGTGGCTTCTTCTTTGATGATCGGCCTTTCAGGTTATGTCGATATAGGACTCGCTTTGCTGTGTATATAGATACTTTTGTACCTGTTGCCTCCAGCATCTTCACAAGGTACTTTGCTGTTGTTCTGGGATTGATTTGCACTTTTCGCACCAAAGTACGTTCATCTCCAGGAGACAGAACATGTTTTTGATGTCTTGGCTGATTCCTTTACATTTTCCCATGATGTAAAACAAAGAGGCACTGAGTTTGAAGGTAGGCCTTGAAATAAATCCACAGGTACACCTCCAATTGACTCAAATTCTGTCAATTAGCCTATCAGAAGCTTCTAAATCCATGCCATAATTCTCTGGAATTATGAAAAAATGAGTTTGAATGAAAAATTAGTTTTAATGACTCCAACCTAAGTGTATGTAAACTTCCAACTTCAACTGTATATATAGGCGTGTGCCTTGCCAAATCATGTCCAATCAATAGAATTGATCACAGGTGAACTCCAATCAAGCTGTAGAAACATCTCTAGAGTGATCAATGGGAACAGGATGCACCTGAGATTAATTTTGAGTCTCATAGCAAAGGGTCTGAATACTTATTTAAATAAGGCATGTTTAAAAAATGTTTTTAATGAATGTGCAAACATTTCTTTAAAAAACAGTTTTTGCTTTGTCATTATGGGGTACTGTGTGTAGATTGATGAGGATTATGTTTTATTTAATCAATTTTAGAATAAGGCTGTAATGTAACAAAATGTGGAAAATGTAAAGGGGTCTGAATACTTTCTGAATGCACTTAATGTATAAAGTGACACAGGAGTGCAAAAAAAGTATCTAATGACTCACTTACAGATGTAAGTTTGGATTGTCACGCCCTGACCTTAGTTATCTCTGTTTTCTTTATTATTTTGGTTAGGTCAGGGTGTGACAAGGGTGGTTTGTTTAGTTTTTGTATTGTCTAGGGGTTTTTGTATGTCTCTGGGTTTTTGGAAACCTAGGTTTTTATATGTCCATGGTAGCCTAGATTGGTTCTCAATCAGAGGCAGCTGTTTATTGTTGTTTCTGATTGGGGACCATATTTAGGTAGCCATATCCCTTGGGTAGTTTGTGGGTTCTTGGTCTATGTTAAGTTTCCTGTCTGCACTACGCATATTAGCTTCACGGTTCGTTTTGTTGTTTTGATAGTTTGTTCTGTGTTCTTTCTTCAATAAAGAAGTATGTACGCTGCTCCTTGGTCTCCTCGATATGGCTAACATGACAAGGATCTTAATTTGAGCTAGTTTACTACATCAGGAAAATATACCTTTAGCAACAGGAAATTTGAATTATTATGTGGATTATAATTAAAATCTCTTAGAGTGGAGATCTCGCTAGCGGGATGAAATTCGACAACATCCTGTGAAATCGGAGCGCAGAGAATTCAAAATACAAAATCGTAATATTAAACTTTCATTACAATACAAGTGTCATACATGATTCTTTAGCTTATAATCTTGGTAATCGATCTGCGTTGTCAGATTTCAAAAAGGCTTTATGGCGAAAGCATAGCATTCGATTGTCTGAGGACAGCACCTCACATTAGCATATTTTCCAAACCAGCACAGGCATCACGGAATAACAAATAGCGATAAAATAAATTACTTACCTTTGAAGATCTTCCTCTGTTTGCAATCTCAAGGGTCCCAGCTACACAATGAATGGTCATTTTGTTCGATAAAGTCCTTCTTTATATCCCAAAAATACAGTTTAGTTGGTGCCATTGAATTAATTAATCCAGTCCTTCAACATGCATACAAAGGATTCCAAAAAGTTACCAGCAAAGTTCGTCCAAACTAGCCAAACAATGTTTTTTATTAATCCTCAAATTGTCTAATATCTTAATAAATTATAATATTTCAGACGGAGATTACTATGTTCAATAGCAAAGGAAAAGAACAAAGAGCGCCCATGTTCACGCGTGCAACTACTTTTGCCATGGCAGACCTGTGCTGGCAGTGCCAAAAAATATTCTCTTCAGTTTGTCTCCAATCTGCCATATGGTTAAATCAGCCAAGCTGAAGAAGCAAGAGCAGCATCTTCCTGCTTGTTCAGAGTGTTTTGGTTTTTCACATTTCTTGATAATCATGTACTTTCAGAGGAGACTGCACAACTGGAAAGACTAAAAATACTTCTTCATTTTTTCAAAAAACAAGCCGAAAAACATTTGACACCTACTGGAAGCCATAAGAACTGCAATCTGGGAGGCAGAAATTAGATCTTTCAATCGCATTGCTTATCACATTATTTCTGAATTTTCCAGAGGTACGTGTAGTCAGGCTGTCTTCCATCAGGAATCTGTGGAGAAAATTGCTGCCCTACATCTCAAGCACTAAGCCCAGGACAGACCTGTGCTGGCAGTGCCAAAGGAACAAATATCAGGTCTTCAGATCTGCCAATCTGCCATAAGATGTTAAATCAGCCAAGCTGAAGAAGCAAGAGCAGCATCTCCTGCTTGTTCAGAGTGAGCAATAATCAACTGTTCAGAGGAGACTGCGTTAATCAGGCCTTCATGGGCGAGAATTGCTGCAAATAAACCATTACTAAAGGACACAAATAACAAGAAGTGACTTGCTTGGTTCAAGAAACACAAACAATGTAATTAGAGCAGTGGAAATCTGTCCTTTGGTCTGATGAGTCCAAATTTGAGATTTTTGGTTCCAACCACCGTGTTTTTGTTAGATGCAGAGTAGGTGAACGGATGATCTCCGCATGTGTGGTTTCCACCATGAAGCATGGAGGAGGAGGTGTGATGGTGTGGGGGTGCATTGCTGGTGACACTGTATGTGATTTATTTAGAATTCAAGGCACACTTAACAAGCATGCCTACCATAGCATTCTGCAGTGATAAGCCATCCCATCTGGTTTGCGCTTAGTGGAACTATCATTTGTTTTTCAACCGGACAATGACCCAACATACCTCCAGGCTGTGTAAGGGCTATTTGACCAAGAAGGAGAGTTATGGAGTGACCAGCATCAGATGACCCACTGAGCCTCCACAATCACCTAATCTCAACCCAATTGAGATAGTTTGGGATGAGGTGAACCACAGAGTTGTCACTCCCTGACCATAGTTTGCTTTGTATGTTTCTATGTTTTGTTTGGTCAGGATGTGATCTAAGTGGGCATTCTATGTTGTGTGTCTAGTTTGTCTGTTTCTGTGTTTGGCCTGTTATGGTTCTCAATCAGAGGCAGGTGTTAGTCATCGTCTCTGATTGGGAACCATATTTAGGTAGCCTGTTTGGTGTTGGGGTTTGTGGGTGATTGTTCCCGTCTCTGTGTTTGCACCAGATAGGGCTGTTTTGGTTTTTCACATTTCTTGTTTTGTTAGTCTATTCATTCATGTATAGTTTCTTTATTAAAGAACCATGAATAATAACCACCCTGCGTTTTCGGGACCGACTGGTCCGCCTCTCATTTGACACAAGAAACCTGTTACAAGAGTGAAGGAAAAGCAGCCAACAAGTGCTCAGCATATGTGGGTACTCCTTCAAGACTGTTTTATTAATCATTCCAGGTGAAGCTGGTTGAGAGAATGTTAAGGCAAAGGGTGGCTACTTTGAAGAATCTCTCATCTAAAATATATTTTGTTTTGTTTCACACTTTTTTGGTTACTACATAATTTCATATGTGTGTGAAGGAATCTATTTCATAGTTTTGATGTCTTCACTATTATGTCTTCTTCACTATTATGTCTTAGTAAAAATAAAGAAAACCCCTTGAATGAGTAGGTGTGTCCAAACTTAACTGGTACTGTATATACACTACCATTCAAAAGTTTGAGGTCACTTAGAAATGTCCTTGTTTTGAAAGAAAACCTTTTTTATTTTATGTATCAGAAATACAGTGTAGACATCGTTAATGTTGTAAATGACCATTGTAGCTGGAAATGGCAGATTTTTTATGGAAACAAAGGCGTCAGTTGTTCTGCTGTATGACGTACAAAAACTTCTGTGGAGTTGGCTGAATGTAGCCAAGTACCATGCTGTACAAATTGCAAAAAGTGCATAGTGGGTAAAATGTTCCAAAATAACGTGACCTACCATGGGTTAAAAATTTCTTATAATAATAAGTAAAACCTTTCCTGAGTTTTCTTACATCTCTCAAGTATAGGACAGACACTTCAAAACCTTGTTTTTTGTGTTTTGCCATTTCTGAATGTGTTATTGAAGTTTCTATGGGCTATTGCAGTAAAGACGAAATTCAATTTTTCAGCACCCCAAATAAAAAAAACAAATGTTGGCCTTCAGTGGTCCTACATTTCAAAATCAAATGGCAAAAAAATACATGACCATCTTAAAACAATTCCACATGTCAGCTTAGTAGATATTGCGATCTAAGGGCTTAGACTGCCCTCTTCAATTCAAACCACAGGTTTTCAATGGGGTTCAAGTCTGGAGACTGAGATGGCCATTGCAAAATGTAGATTTTGTGGTCAATTAATAATTTCCTTGTGGATTTTGATGTGTGCTCTGGGTTTTTGTCTTGCTGTAGTATCAACTTGCTGCAAAGTCTCAGCCTCCTTGCAAAGGCAAACATATTTTAGGTTAAAAGGTTCTGGCACTGGGTAAAATTCATGATGCCGTTGACATTAACAAGTGCCCCAGAACCAGTGGAAGCAAAATAGCCCGATAACATTTAATATTTACTCCTTACAGTACGCATGGGGTTATTTTCTGCGTATGCATCCTTAGTTTGACATCAAACCCACCACTGGTGTGCGTGGCCAAAGAGCTCTATTTTCATGTCATCCAACAAATGTAAACGCCTGGAGTTTGTTAAAACTTCGTCCTACGTCCTATGTCTCCCTTATCCCTCTGCTATTGTTTGATTCCTTTGCTGGGGCAGACATATCTTTGCACAGGATTATGTCTTTATTGGCTGATAGCAGCAGTGACACTGCTAAGCGAATTCAGGAGGACTTACCTGACACACAATACGGCAGGCTCTAAAGCCAATTATCAGGATGGAGGCCAGAGTATGAGGTAAACCTGGTCTGTCACACACTCTCTACGGAAGTGAAGCTCTGTCACTCAACATGAAGTTCACAGTGGAATCTTTACTCATTTCGCTCATTTAAATTAATTGAATGACTAGAATTCAAGCTCTAATGAATTCCACTCATGTTGTCAGGATGGACATTATCATTTAGGTTTGATAATTTTTGGCTTTCAATTATTTTATTGATTGAATATGTAATAATTTGCTATATATGTTTTATATATTATTTGAGATGTAGCTCTAGAAAATAAATATATTCATGGAAAATACAGTTCCAGTAAAGAGTTTGGAACTCATTCAAGGGGTTTTCTTTATTTGAACTACTTTCTACATTGTAGAATACAGTGAATACATGAAAACCAAGCTGAAGAAGCAAGAGGAGCATCTCATGCTTGTTCAGAGTGAGTTGTCTGTCTACCAGGTGGTCTTGCTGACTGCAAGACCACCTGTCAAAACCTGCAGTTGTCTCTGGGGGCCCCTACTGAACCAGCAAGCAAAGACATCAGGATGCATTACAGCTTTGATTTTGCTCAACAAATAGAGGTTTATAGTTTTTAACTCAGCCCCTATCAAATTCACAGTGGGATATGGGTTATGTTGCACTTCCCAATGCTTCCAGTAGATGTCAACCGTCTTTAGAACATTGTTTCAGGCTTCTCATGTGAAGGGGGCCGGATGGGAGCTGTTTGACTAAGGGGTCTGTCAGCAGCCTCATTCTCAGTCACGCGCATTTCACATGAGAGGTATCTCCCGTTCCATTGCTTTTCTACAGACAATGGAATTATTGGAACATTATTGAACATTTATGATAAAAACATCCATAAGATTGATTCTATACATAGTTTAACAAAAGTAGCTACGCGGATATAAATAATGGACATTATCGAACAAAACAACAATTTATTATGGATCTAGGATTCCTGGGAGTGCACTCTGATGAAGATCATCAAAGGTAAGGGAATATTTAACATGTAATTTTGAATTTCAGTTGACTCCAACATGGTGGAGAAATTTTGTTTCTATCTGAGCGCCGTCTCAGATTAGTGCTTGGTATGCTTTTTCCGTAAAGTTTTTTGAAATCTGACAAAGCGGTTTCATTAAGAACAAGTGTATCTTTAATTCTATGTAAAACATGTAACTTTCATCAAAGTTTATGATGAGTATTTCTGTTATTTGATGTGGATCTCTGCAATTTCTCGGGATATTTTGGAGGCATTTCTGAACATGGCTCCAATGTACTGAGATTTTTTGATATAAATATGCACATTATCGAACAAAACATACATGTATTGTGTAACATGATGTCCTATGAGTATCATCTGATGAAGATCATCAAAGGTTAGTGATTAATTTTATCTCTATTTTTGTTATTTGTGACTCCTATCTTTGGCTGGGAAAATGGCTGTGTGTTTCCGCCTTTTCAGCGGAATGTTGTCGAGGGGTTCCGCTAGCGGAACGAGTGTCCTAGAGAGATTAAGGAGAAGTCTATCTAAAGTTCCATGCATAACACTTGAATTTTCATCAAAATTTATAATGAGTATTTCTGTGAATTCATGTGGCTCGCTGCAATATCACTGTATGTTTTGGAACTACTGAACATAACACAATGTAAAATGTAAAATAAGATTTATGGATATAAATATGAACTTTACTGAACAAATCATACATGTATTGTGTAACATGAAGTCCTATGAGTGTCATCTGATGAAGATCATCAAAGGTTAGTGATTAATTGTATCTCTATTTGTGCTTTTTGTGACTTAGGTTTAGATACTTTAGGTTTCTGTACCAAATATTAAGTACTGATTCTCTGATGTATCAAATACTTATGTCATGCAAGAAAATGCAAATGAATTACTTAAAAATCATACAATGTGATTTTCTGGATTTTTGTTTTAGATTCCGTCTCTCACAGTTGAACTGTACCTATGATAAAAAATTACAGACCTCTACATGCTTTGTAAGTAGGGAAACCTGCAAAATTGGCAGTGTATCAAATACTTGTTCTCCCCACTGTACATCTGTCTACCATATAACAAAAAACATAAATAGTTACCCTCAGACCACTCTTCCTCTACTGCTAAATCTAATCGAAACCTAATAAAGTCAACTTGCTCTACCAAGCAAGTGCCATACTCTACCAATTAAGCCACACAAGACACTAATCTCATTCATCTATTTACAAGTTACCATGTGTTTTTTAAATGAAGGGGTATGCATTATTTGAAATGGTCAGAATGAGTGGCTAATGTTCTGCATACACTGTATACCAAAATGTATGCAAAGTGTGCTCCCTTAAATGCACAAATACACACACGCACACACACTCACTCAGGTAACATTTTACTTGATTATAGATAGGCATTCATTACAGTCATGACATCAGTGGAAGGAGTTTTGAAAGGTTCCAATTTGAACACATCTTCACTTTAGCCATTGCACAAGTAAAACTTGTCTTTTTGCTATCACATCCTCTGAAATACCATACACACAGCAGGCTGTGTATCATAATGAGTAACCTTGCTTGAGACTTTGTAGTTCACAGGAGACCTGGGATAGAGCTCCATCTGTGCCCAGATTGGTTTCTGCTAGGAGGGGACTGTCAAAAGGGGAGTGAAGTGTAACTGAGGAGGTTTGGTAGTTTGGTGAACTGCGCATGTTGAGTAAATTTGCTTGAGACCTTAAGACTTCCGTTTGCCCTCCCAAGGTAAAAAATAATATTTCACCTTGGAACTGTTTTTGTGGTTGTGCTTTGCTCATCGGCACAATGACAGGATATGATATCTAGAATTATGTACAGTACCAGCAACCCTTCAGTTGCTGGATCACATCCTCCTGATTTTTCCCATCAGACCCAGCAATCCAACGAGCAACCCTCTGTTTGCTGTCCTGCCCGTCTAACCTCTATTCTTCATAACGCCCCTTAGTTCAGCAAGGTAACACTGTCTTGTGGCTCAGGTTTGAACACAGTCAATTACACAATTTTTTCAGCCCTTGGATTCAAACTGGCGACTTGGCAGTTACTGGACTGCCACTCTAATCTCTTAAACTGACACATTTTCACATATTTTTATTATGCTAATTCCAGTAGATTTCCGCTGGGGAGCGGACATCGACTCTATGTGGTTAACGTATCAAGAAAGGTTACTTAATACACTAGCATGGTTTACAGAACTACCTTCATTATACTCCACCACGCATTTCACCTTCTCCTGACCTATCTAGGTCACGGCATCAATGAGACAGACTTGTTTCTAACAAAGGTCTCCTGCAGGCCATATGACCTATATAACCATATAACCTGCTGAGCTTAAGCGTAGGCATTAGCTCAGGTCTTTAGGTTTCAGACAAGGTTACTCATCACCTACATACATTTTTCAGGTGCCATCCCCAACTGCCTTTGTGGCCATGAGCAAGTACTTTGTCCCCAAACTGCTACAAGGGCAATGCTAACACTGTGCTGCTCCCATCATGTTGTGTGTCTGGTTTCCCATGGGGTTTGGAACTGTGCAAAAAATGTATATGTTACCTGATTATGTGTGTGTGTAATTTTATCATGTGCCAATGTGTGCTTGTAAGTGCGTGCACATGTGTGTGTTTGTAATGCTTGAGTCTCTGTATATGTGGGTACATATATATCAGTAGGTGTGTGTGTGTGCGTGTGTGTGTGCGTGCATGTGTGTTTGTCTATGAGCATGCATGTGTGTACATTTAAATGTGTGCTTGTGAGTGTGTCTCTGAGTATATGTCAATGTATGTGTATAGGTGTATGTGTATAGGTGTATGTTTATAGGTGTATGTGTATAGGTGTATGTGTATAGGTGTATGTGTATAGGTGTATGTGTATAGGTGTATGTGTATAGGTGTATGTGTATAGGTGTATGTGTATAGGTGTATGTGTATAGGTGTATGTGTCACACATGGAACTGCTTCACCTGTTTCACCTTCCAAGTTAACCAGCGTTTTTTCACGTACTCCTGCCTTTGCTATTCTTCTTTTTCTAGTCCTCACAGTTTTGACCCTTGGCTGTTCTGGACTATGTACCCGCCTGCCTGACCATTCTGCCTGCCTTGACCTCGAGCCTGTCTGCCACTCTGTACCTCATCTGAACTGGTTTTGACCTTTTGCCTGTCCCTCACCATTCTTTTGCCTACTCCTTTTTGGATTATTAAACATCTTAAACTCCAACCATCTGCCTCCTGTGTCTGCATCTGGGTCTCGCCTTGTGTCATGATGGTGTGTGTTTGTAATTGGTGAAGGATGGTAGGTGCATCAAAATCAGGGAAATAATACTGAATAATATTTTTTTTAAAGGCTGTTACTCACCTGATAATGTAATGGCCACCGGATAACATAAGAATTATGCAGACTAATATATTACATTATCTGTTCAACATGTTGATGACATTATCCTGCAAGTCATTACTTTCACCGGTTTTATTAAATTACGAATAAAAAAGTTATTTTAGAGAAGTTATTACGTTAAACAGTGTTATTACATTATCAGATGTTAAAGCCTCCGAGGCCCATGTTGTGCAAACAAGGGGTAAGTGTGGCAGGTGAGAATGCACAACGTTTCTCACCGTCTCCCACTGTGGAAGGCTTACCGTAGTAACATTGTTAGCCTGAAGTCACCTCGTGTAATCCCTCTCATAGAGAGTGGCACCTGCAATGCTCTAGCAAGTCTCTAATTTGCTCAAGCCTCTGTAAAACCTGTTGGGCCTTAATTCGATTTTCCATTACCAGGAATACTAAAGCCTGTTCAAGTAAGGTACGTGTACCCTACCATACGTGCCACCACAAGCACTGAAACATCCCCACAATATCTATATGCTACTTAACGCCACGTACAGTACAGTGAGTGCAAGCATTTGTTTTGGTATACGTGAAGCTCCCTGCAGGAATTGAAGCCAGGAAGTTGAACATTGTTAGCAACTTGTTCACTCAGGAAACAGTTTAACCAGTTTGAATTGAAAAATAAATAGTGCTTGTTTACAAAATAAGCTTCTATCTACAAACTATATGTGATTAGCGTCAATTACAAGGTTGCAGGTTTTATTGATTCGCACCAAAGAAAAGAAGTGAAAGACAAAGCATTACAGATATAAAAACGGGTAAAAATGGAATGCAAACAAGGCATCAAATAAGTAAACAAAATATGCTTGCAGCTTGTGAAAATAATATTGTCTAAGTTTTTCTACAAACTGAATGTGGCAAATATCATCCATATCAAAAAGGTATACAATAAATGGTTAAATCATGCAACTACTCAATGGCCTCAACTAAATAGCAACCTGCCTTGCTGTCCAGACCATTTGGTTCAAAGTCAGATACTGAGACGTATGAATCTGGCAGTGGCCGGGCAGCCAGCCGACCTCTTCACAGGCTGATGTACAACATGTACAGTGCCTTCAGACTTTTCCACATTTTGTTGTGCTACAGCCTGAATTTAAAATAGATTAAATCTAAATTCTGTGTCACAGGCCTACATACAATACCCCATAATGTCAAAGTGGAATTATGTTTTTAGACATTTTTTCAATGTAATTCAAAAGAAACGCTGAAAT
This sequence comes from Oncorhynchus gorbuscha, assembly GCF_021184085.1. Classification (NCBI taxonomy): domain Eukaryota; kingdom Metazoa; phylum Chordata; class Actinopteri; order Salmoniformes; family Salmonidae; genus Oncorhynchus; species Oncorhynchus gorbuscha. Next base: position 26,665,680 of record NC_060175.1, on the reverse strand, counting down.
GTCTTGAGTCAATAAGTATTCAACCCCTTTGTTATGGCAAAATAAGTTCAGGTGTACAAATTTGCTTAACAAGTCACATAATAAGTTGCATGGTCTCACTCAGGGTGCAATAATAGTGTTCAACATCATTTTTGAATGACTACCTCACGTCTGTACGCCACACAACTATCTGTAAGGTCCTTCAGTCGAGCAGTGAATTTAAACCACAGATTCAACCACAAAGACCAGATATGTTTTCCAATGCCTCGCAAAGATAGGTAAAAAAACTAAACAGTTACAGAATTTAATGGAGAACACTGAGGATAGTTACTCCACAATACTAACCTAAATGACAGGGTGAAAAGAAGGAAGCCTGTACAGAATAAAAACATTCCAAAACATGCATTCTGTTTGCAATAAGGCACTAAAGGAAAAAAAATTCAAAAAATGTGGCAAAGAAACTTTATATTCTGAATAGAAAGCGTTCTGTTTGGGACAAATCCAACACAACACATTAAATGTTCAAGCATGGTGGTGGCTGCATCATGTTATGTATATGCTTGTCATCAGCAATGACTAGGGAGTTTGTTCAGATAAAAATAAATGGAATAGAGCTAAGCACAGGCAAAATCCTAGAGGAAAACCTAGTTCAGTCTGGTTTCCAACAGACACTAGGAGACAAATGCACCTTTCAGCAGGACAATACCCTACAAACAAGGCCAAATATACACTGGAGTTGCTTACCAAGATGACATTGAATGTTCCCGAGTAGCCTAGTTACAGTTTTGACATAAATCGTCTTGAAAATCTATGGCAACTGTCACTCCCTGATCTGTTTCACCTGTCTTTGTGCTTGTCTACCCCCCCCCCCTGTGTGTGTTCTCTGTTTGTCTGTTGTCAGTTTGTCTCGTTTAACAAGTCAACCAGCGTTTTGTCTCAGCTCCTGCTTTTCTCCAGTCTCTCTTTTCTCACCTTCCTCGTTTTTAACCTTGCCTGTCCTGACTCTGAGCCCGCCTACCTGACCACTTTGCCTGCCCCTGACCCTGAGCCTGCCCGCTGTCCTGGACCTGTGCCCCTACTCTGGATTATAGACCTCTGCCTGCTCTGAACCTGAACCTGAGCCTGTCTGCCATCCTATACCTTTGCCCCACTACTCTGGATTATCGACCTGCCTGACCTGCCTGCCTTAACCTGTCGTTTGCCTGCCCCCCACAATGTAATAAACATTGTTACTTCAACACAGTCTACATTTGGGTCTTACCTGATACGTGATAGGCAACAATGTAACATGTATGTCAAGTAATGATCAACAACCAACTTGACAGATATTGAAGAATAAAAAAATGATGTGCAAATATTGTACAATCCAGGTGTGCAAAGCTCTTAGAGACTTACCCAGAAAGACTCACAGCTTTAATCACTGCCAAAGATGTTGTAAATTAGAGCTTAACCTACATGGTTAAATTAAGGTGAAATAAAAACAAAAGTTGTAAAAAATTGTAAGGGTGTGAATACTTATGTAAATTTCATATTTCTGTATTTCATTTACAATAAATGTGTATCTCTATTTAACTAGGCAAGTCAGTTAAGAACAAATTCTATTTATAATGATGGCCTTCACCAGCCAAACCCAGACAATGCTGGGCCAATTGTGCACCGCCCTATGGGATTCCCAATCACAGCCAGTCGTGATACAGCCTGGATTCAAACCAGGGTGTCTGTAGTGCTGCCTCTAGCACTGAGATGCAGTGCCTCAGACCACCACGCCACTCGGGAGCCCCAGTCATTATAGGGTATTGTGTGTAGATGGGTGAGAAAAAAATACATTTTATCCATTTTTAATTCAGGCTGTAACTCAACAAAATGTGGAATATGTCAAGGGATATGAATACTTTCTGAAGGGTATGTATGTCTCTGAGAGGTGGTTAATACCCCTACAGGCTTCTACAGGTAAAAACCAACCTGCCTACATACTGTTTTGGTTTGTAATGGTGTATGGATCTTGAAAGCAGTACTTGTTTTTTAAAGGTTACATGCACTCCCTGCTGGCTACTGATAGGAACCATCTATGTAGGTTGTGATAAATGTATGAGGGATGAGGGATCTTGAAAGCAGAACATATATTTTAAAGGTGGCTTGCACCCCCTGCTGGCTACTGAAAGAAACCCCATCTATGTATGTTGTGGGGACCCAAAGGGATGCACATTTTTGTTTTTGCCCTATTCAAATTATCAAAAGGTGTTGATGATCTGAATGAGGTGTGTAGTGCTAGGGCAAAAACTAAAATGTGTCCCCAGGACCAGAATTGAGAACCACTGGTGTAAGGAATGAGGGACCTTGAAAGCAGCAAACATTTTTTAAAGACGGCTTGTACCCCCTGCTGGCTACTGATAGGAACCATCTCTGTAGGTTGTGGGAAAGGTGTGAGGGATGAGGGATCTTGAAAGCAGCACACATGTTTTAAAGGTGACTTGTACCATCTACAGGCTACAGAGAAACCCTGAATGTCACTAATAAGAACCATCTATTGTATGTTGGTTGAGGGAAAAGTTCTCAGGGATGAGGGATCTTGAAATCCACTGAAGGAGTATAGTCTTCTTAAGGTGTCTGTCTGGCTCTCCCTGTAGGCTGGAGTAACACTGTGGATTTGGGCTGTCTCAATAAAAAAATAAAAAATCTGGAACATTTAGGGCTCTATTTTCTGCTGGTGCTAAGTGCCCAATCCAGTCCCCAAGTTTCCAAGCCAATCAATAAAGGGTTTTGCTCGTGAGAGAATGTTTTGATATAAATCTTGATCGCCAAAGCTTTGTTTAAAAGATCAAGTTTGGGAGCGGCAATTCGGTGAGCGGACATCCTCTTTTTGTCTATGTATCGTACATTGTTTTAACTAGCTCCTGTTATTATTTTGGGGTCATTAAAAAAACAGAACATGAAGGCTACATCATGTGTCCATTATGGAAGGAGAGATTAGATGATGCCGGTAACCTTTGTATTTAGAAAGTTTGAAGTTATTTTTGTAACAATTGCTTGTTTTCTGTTCCATTTGATTCAAAACCAAGCCCTCCGTAGGCTACTCTTACCCTTTTACAACGGAGGCTGGTGTTGGGTGTCTTTTTTATTAGTCAAGTAGCCTATGCATAAAAGGTTTTTAAATGGTCCACTAGTGAGGCTTTTTTAGTCATGCATGAATCACAATTCACATAGGCCGACATGCACACTTAATTGTACTTGTATTCATCCCCATTCATCCAGTTATCAAAGACGCGCTCCTCCAAACATATTTAATGAATTCAGCCTTATAATGCCATAATGTAGCATATTCAGGGGGTGTCCCAGACTGGGACTCAAACCCGGGTCCAGTGACTGTCATGCCAACACCTTAATCGTTCAGGCAAGAGGTTGTTAGGTGTTGGGTTAGGGTCACTACATTATCAACAGTGGACAGGCCCAGGGCTGTGCACACAAACCTTGCAAGGGGCAGGTGCTCAAAACGATTTAATAAATTATGAAGTGTTGCTGCGCGTAGGATATGGGCCAACCAGACCAAATATTGATGCTGTAAATATAGGTAGCTTGCTACACACACTCAACCGTTGATTGCATTTCAAGCCATGCATGAGTGCGCAATCTCCGTACATGGCAGAATGGGAAAAATGCACAACCAGGGGCACATGAGCTCCGTGCAGGGCAGACCAATGGACGGGGTAAGGGTGGGGCGGTTGGTTAGTAAACTTGACGACATCACCATGACTTGGGGGCAGTGGATTCAGAACAACAACAAAAATAAGTTATCTTGGTGAGTGGTAGGGCAAAGAGACAGGTGCTCGGGCACAGGTAGACCCCTATCTGTGCATGTGGCTGGATAGGCCTATATCTTGCTTATTGGGAGCGAGCTTCACACATTTTAAGGGGAGCCTAGTAGGTTTTATTTCAGGAGAAGTGCAATGTGTAAAGCTTATACAGTATGCTTATGGAAGCCAAATACAATTATGTTGACTGCCAGCACTCCAAACATGTTTAGCAAAAACTGGAGGTATTATATTATTCCTATTATTTGTTACTGTAGTCTATGCTGTTTAATAAATTGTATTATTATACAATGGACTAGGAAGAGTATTCCGTGCCCCCCAGCCAAATTGGAGTTGACAATGCAAAGACCTACACAACTTGAGACAACCTCACATAGTAGCCATGGAACACATTGATTGGCCAGTGAACTGTCAAGCCTTTGTCACACCTACAACTCAATCAAAAACCAGCCCTTTCACGCCACCGTCAGCTATTGTGCTCATAATTCCCACTGTGTAAATAGCAAATATATTTCTTACACACCCTCCAAACTATAGCGCTACCGCCAGCGCTAAGATTTACCTTTGCGTTAGTTTGTTAAAATAGAGCCCTTAATTTAATGAAGATCTAAGCTTTTACAATTGTATTTGGAGGTGTTTTGTATATTTATGATGTGCTTAGAGATGTGTTTTAAATGCATAGTGAGATGGAGACAATTAGTAAATTACTGCAGAAACAAGCATAAGTAATGTGTTGTGACGCTGACTGATCCTCCCTCTCCATCTCTCCAACCCCCTCCCCATCTCTCCAACCCCCTCTCCATCTCTCCAACCCCCTCTCCATCTCTCCAACCCCCTCTCCATCTCTCCAACCCCCTCTCCATCTCTCCAACCCCCTCCCCATCTCTCCATCTCTCCATCCCCCCCCTCTCCATCTCTCCATCTCTCCAACCCCCTCTCCATCTCTCCAACCCCTCTCCATCTCTCCAACCCCCTCTCCATCTCTCCAACCCCCTCTCCATCTCTCCAACCCCCTCCCCATCCCCCCTCCATCTCTCCAACCCCCAGCTGATAACTCCATCTCTCCAACCCCTTCTCCCCATCTCCTGCCCTCCACACAGCCTTGGCATGTGCATACTCAATGTAGCCCTTGATTACCGCCTGCTTTTGTGTGGGCTTATTCTCACTGTCAGTAGTGAAATTGTTTTTCTTATACGTATTTTGCTGTCTGTTATTTTCCCTGGTTTTGGTGACATACCTGTTTATTTTGCCTGGTTGTTGGCTAGACCCAGCTTAATAAACATATGCATTGGAAGCATTGCTGGGCCCTTGTGTCTTACTCTGACAGTGTCACGACTTCCACCGGGTGGATCCTCACCCTGTTCGGGCTTTTGCCTGGTTGTTGGCTAGACCCAGCTCTGCGCCTGACTACACACCCACCACCCATAGCTATCCGTGACAGACAGCCTTTCTACACACTTGACTAGCCACAGAACTAAATCGGTTAAGCATGAATGTTATCTAGGGGAGCGGGCAGGTGCCGTTAGCATTCTGCTCCAAACAAACTAGACATTCACACTTACTCACACACATTATTTTTCTTATCAATGTTTTTTTCTGCCATCTTCTCCCTCTCCTTTTTCTGTTACTTATATCTCTGTTCATATGCTCTCTCTCTTTCTATTTCTCACTTTCTGTCTCTCTCCTTCCCCTGTTCCATCCCAAATTCCCCACATGAGTCTGCCATGGAAAAGAGGCATTGCTGAATCTTATTTGTCTTGTTACAGATTAGGGGGGCTAGTACAGTACCCCAACTCCCTCTGGAGCAGGAGAGGATACCAACTCTCACCTACCATATCTGCATCACCATGGTAACAGCTCTCAGGTGGATCTGATCTGATCACTGTGACAGTACTTAGCAGAATATCAGAGCACCTTTCACCTGTGTGATATAAACTGTATTCAATGCACAGAGTTACAGTTGAGCAGTAAGTGTTGATGTCTTTGGAATGTCAGATCTAAGTGTCCACCTTATTGGACCTGCTGCTCTTTCTCTGGGCATGGATGTGTTGATACACTGTCCTGTGGTTGCTATATAGAGACGGGCAGACTGGTTTAACTTTAGTTTCAAAAGGCTTTCATTTTAAACTTGCTCCTACCTGGCACGCAGGCGTCCCATCTAGAGCTCTGGAAATGCAAATGTGCTACGCTAAATGCTAATAGTATTAGTTAAAACTCAAACGTTCATTAAAATACACATGCAGGGTATTGAATTAAAGCTACACTCGTTGTGAATCCAGGCAACAAGTCAGATTTTTAAAATGCTTTTCGGCGAAAGCATGAGAAGCTATTATCTGATAGCATGTAACACCACAAAAGACCCGCAGGGGACGTAAACAAAATAATTAGCATATTCGGCGCTACACAAACCGCACAATAAAATATAAAACATTCATTTCCTTTGACCATCTTCTTTGTTGGCACTCCTAGATGTCCCATAATCACTATTGGGTCTTTTTTTCGATTAAATCGGTCCATATATAGCCTAGATATCGTTCTATGTAGACTGTGTGATAAATGAAAAAAAATAGCGTTTCATGACGTAACGTCATTTTTTAAAATTCAAAAAGTCGACGATAAACTTTCACAAAACACTTCGAAATACTTTTGTAATGCAACTTTAGGTATTAGTACACGTTAATAAGCGATAAAATTTATCAGGAGGCGATGTAAATTCTATAGGTGTCGTCTGGAAAAAAACATGGCCGGAGAGAGCTCGACCAAAACATCCGGTCGGAGACCGGAGGGAATCGATTCCCTTGAACCGGTTAGACCAAGAATCAAAGCTGAATTAAATGACAAGACTCTAGACAACGTGTGGTAGCTGTAGGCGCTGAAACCTCGGTCTCATGTAATTCGGTTCACTTTGAACAATTCCTGGAAGTAAGCGCAAGGATATTTATTTCCATTTTCAGTGATCAGGTTTTCCTGCGCTATTCGATGAAACTCACGCTCTGGTATAGTCACAGCCGTGATTTAACCAGTTTTATAAACGTCTGAGTGTTTTCTATCCACACATACTAATCATATGCATATACTATATTCCTGGCATTAGTAGCAGGGCGCTGAAATGTTGCGCGAACATTAACAGAATGTTCGAAAAAGTAGAGGGTAGACTGAAGAGGTTATTAAGAACATACAGTATTCGCACAGAGGCACACCACTTGGACAATGCAAATGTAAGGCTTTATTTGTGCATCTTCAAATGTCTGTATTATTTAGATCCCTGTGAAATATCACCATCACTTTAAAACCATTGAGAAATTACAACACGTATACAAAATATGTGGAACGACTCACTGTGGAACATCACTGCATGACACTATCAGCAGAGCACAGCCACCACCAATCAAACTCACTGCAACCATTTGAACATCAGATGAGGTATAATTAGAGTATATATATATAACAGGCGGTTCACAGTTTTCAATTCAACAGCACAAACCTACTGAAGCATGAAACAATTTGTCATTAAAAATATCAATCATTTTACAGACACTCTTATCCAGAGGAAGTAGGGTTAAGTACCTTGCTCAAGGTTGTACAATAATGTACATGAATGTGAGAGGAGCCAAACCACTCACATTCACACTATTCACAGTCTTTTCTCACTTTATTTCCATTTCTGATACATTTTTCAGTCTACTCCGATGTCCTCTTAAAACCTCACTTGCTAAATCCTTCCTTCCCCTTCAGTATGCCTTCTTCTTGTCATCTTTCTCTCTTACAGTCCACCCCTGTAGATATCACGTTCATCCACGTGCCCTCGCAAACTTCATATCTGGAAATCTACATGGGAGTGGTGACCTATATCTCATGGTCAAATGTAATCAGCTACGTGTAATCTGATCACAAAAAACTGTAACTGCAATCAGTTATGTTACCAGCAAAAATATTGTAATCAGGTTCGAGATACTTTTGAAAAAATAGATGATTACTTTTTGCTTTAGGCTACTTTTAAATTCAGAAAGAAACTCAAAATACAAACAAAATACACTCAAACAAAGAACAGACGAACAAGCCCGCACGAAACAGAAGCGGGCTGAACAAACTATATATAACCCTACCCTAACAACGAAACAAGAAACAGGTGATACCAATCAGACAAAACCAAAGGAACACAGAACAACGGATCGGTGATAGCTAGTAGACCGGCGACGACGACCGCCGAGCGCCACCCAAACAAGAAGGGGAGTCACCTTCGGTAATATTCGTGACAGACACCTTTCTGTTTCTCAATGACATTCAATTAAGTTTGTTCCACCTGAGCGAGTCTGACCACAAGTCAGAGACCCCTATGATGACTCACCAAATGCATTTGATGGATCCTTTTTGTTTTCTTCAAATGCCTCTTAATGGCAGAGTAATCCAAAAGTAACTGAAGGTAATCAGATTACGTTACTGAATTTGGGCAATCCAAAAGTAATGTTACTGATGAAAATTTTAAGACAGATAACTAGTAACTGCAACATATTTCACTTAGACAGTCACATATCCAACCCTGCTTATGGTCAGGTATCAATATGCAAGTATTTTCAGATCTAGTTAAGTTTGTGAGGGTAAGTAGATGAGGGGAAAATATATATGAAATGTGATCTAAATATCATTGACAAATATCATGGGATTAAGCCCTTTAGAGGTGACATCTCCCTGACTAATGATGATTGGCTGTCCTAGACGGGTCTGTGGCAAGCGGAAGCTCCCTATTGATTGGTTGAAGCTACCTTGGCTGTAGTGCTGCTGGCCAAAGCTCTCCCGTGATTGATCAAAACTAGCCTGCCTGTATGGATGTTGATAGAAGCTGTCCCCTGATTGGTCGAAACTGCTTTGGCTGTAGAGCCGTTGGCTCATCCCATTGGCCCGTCTCCCAGAGGCGCTTCTCATTGGGTACCTCTGGCCAGTCTTGTACCAGCCTGTCTCTTTGAAGACAAACCAGATGTTGCCGGTCCAGAGGATAAAGTTTACAAAACCAAAAACCTGTATAAAAGTACAGAACAAGGATATTTAGAGTGCATGTTGACGTTTCTTGTCCTGGAGTCAAAACTGAGACAGATTTCGCCTTAGATATGCCAGCTGCAAAGTCAAAATTGTGTATATTGTAAAAATGTATGAAAACAAAAATGAGCTTTTTGGTCTTAATTTAAGGTTAGGGTTGGGCATTAGGGTTAGTAGTGATTTTAAGGTTAGGGTTAGGTTTAAATTCAGATTTGATGACTTTATGGCTGTGCCAGCTAGTGACCACTCTAGAGAGCTGCCTCCAGAACAAGATTCATGACAAAAAATGCATTTAGAGTTTGGATCTAAACATCAAACTGTCAGATTCAGAATCAGATAATGTTATTGACATAAAACAAATGGTTGCTAAGCATTTTGTTGCTGTACACATAATTTCAAACATCATCGTCAACAATCGTTTGAAGGACGAGCATTGCGTAGGAGTTAACACCACCTGTCTGAAGACAATGGAGCTGACATTGATCAGCATTTGTGTTTCATGCTTTAGGGTTATGTCCCAAATTGCACCATATTCCCTATATAGTGCACTACTTTTGACTAGGGCCCATAGTGGTCTGGTCAAAGGTAGTGCACTTTATGGAAAATAGGGTGCCATTATGGATGTCACCAATGACTCACCACAGATGTGTTGAGCTCAGACCAGACTGGGTGGTGGGAAGCTGAACACCGGTTGGCCGGGTATCTGCAGGCAGAGATTAGCAGGAGGACCTGGTTGGGATCAGTGGCTGACTTTACATCAGACAGAGATTTTGCCCAAGCACAGGAACTCACCAACCACATGAAGGCGAACAGCACGGTCACTACAAAGTCCTGTTTAGCAGGGAGAAATGGAGAAGGTTATTATCAGGTTCAATTCGATCGTGAGAGTTGAGGTATGAAAAACATGATAGGGTGATGTTATAAATGAGGTTTAACCTCTACAGGATTGGTGGGTCCCCCTAAGGATGGTCGCTAACGTTGGCTAATGCATTTAGCGTGAGGTTGTAAGTAAACAAGAAAATTTACCAAATCTGGTATTGACAGAAATATTACATTAGTGTTAATTTAACTGCACTGTTAAAATTACAGTAGCTAGTACAGTGAAATAATACCATGCTATTGTTTGAGTAGATTGCACAGTTATGAACTTGAAAAGCTTTTAATAAACCAATTAGGCACATTTGGGCAGACTTCAAACAAACCTTTGAACAGAAATGCAATGGCTCATTGGATCAGTCTAAAACGTTGTACATACACTGCTTCCATCTAGTGGCCAAAATCTAAATTGTGCCTGGGCTGGAATAATACATTATCGCCTTTCTCTTGCATTTTAAAGATGATGGTACAAAAAATGCATGTTTTTTTCTTTGTATTATCTTTAACCAGATCTAATGTGTTATATTCTCCTACATTCATTTCACATTACTGTAATATTGACTGTATGTTTTGTTTATTCCATGTGTAACTCTGTGTTGTTGTATGTGTCGAATTGCTACGCTTTATCTTGGCCAGGTCGCAGTTGCAAATGAGAACTTGTTCTCAACTAGCCTACCTGGTGAAAAGGTGATTTAAAAAAATAAATAATAATAATAATGTTTTTTCACAAACTTCAAAGTGTTTCCTATCAAATGGTATATGTAACGATGTACGCTGATCGTCGGGAAGCAAGTTAAGGGAATAAGGGAATGAATAAATAAATAAAATAAATGAACACAACAAGAAACACGAACAGCGCACCAACATAATACAGAAACAGAAACAATGATGACTGGGGAAGAAACCAAAGGGAGTGACATATAAAGGGCAGGTAATCAAGGAGTTGATGAAGTCCAGGTGAATGTCATTATGCACAGATGCGCATAACGCTGGTGACAGGCGTGCGCCATAACGAGCAGCCTGGTGACCAAGAAGCCAGCGAGGGAGCACACGTGACAGTATCACGAATATGCATATCCTTGCTTCAAGTCCTGAGCTACAGGCAGTTAGATTTGGGTATGTCATTAGCAGAAGTAACAACAACGTAAAGCTAACTGCAATTGATAAAATGCCACAATATACCACACCTTTCAGGTAATAATCTTGTGAAACACATCTCTCTATATGTTAAGCTACTGCTGCCTTGTAAATGATTTAATTCAATGTATCTCAATTAATAGATACATACATTATACAAATCAACTCACCACCAACGGTCCTCTGTTACCCTCGCGATACTTGTTCTGGTAGTAGATGTACACTACGGTGGCCATCAGGGAGTAGAAGAAGGCAAAGACAGCCACAGTCACAAAAAACTGAGCTGAGGAGGAATAGTCTCCGACTAGGAAGATGCTCTCCTGTCTGTTCCTCTCACACAGCGTGGGCTGGAAATGGACCTGCTGTAACCTATCAGAAGACAGGAACAAGGACATGGTCACAGTTAGAGCCTTTCATTGAGAAGAGTGAGGCTCTGATCACAGGTAGGTGAGAATGAGGTGGAGAATGTCATGACCATCATCATGCAAGTCATTATCATGGTAAAAACAGCTACATGAAGACAGATATCTTGCTGTAGCTATGTTGTCAGTAAAATGCCTCTCACCAACGCTCAATGTGTTAGAATCCTAACCTGTTTCCATTTATTTCATTTGACCTTTAATTATACAGGTTAGTCATTGAGATCAAATTGTGTTTACAAGAGAGACCTGCAGTTATGCCATCTGACCTATAAAATAACAAAGTCCTGCAGGACTATAAAAGTCCTGCATAATGTTAGGGTATGTCCAGGTAAAAGTAAGGTATGAGCAGAGTGTTTGAACACACAATAATTTACAGAAAGTAGAGATAGACCCTGCTGCTTCTTGCTTTATAAAAAAAAAAAAAAAAAAAAATCTATTTTAAAGAACAAAAGTCTGTCTTAGTAAGGAACCCTTCCATTACGAATGGAATCTGACAGGCTTTAAAGGTAGCGATTGTTAAACTGAGTGAAATAAGTTCCTCCCACTGATCTGAATGAACCTGCGATCTTGAGAGAGAGAGAGAGAGAGAGAGAGAGAGAGAGAGAGAGAGAGAGAGAGAGAGAGAGAGAGAGAGAGAGAGAGAGAGAGAGAGAGAGAGAGAGAGAGAGAGAGAGAGAGAGAGAGAGAGAGAGAGAGAGAGAGAGGTATATGTATTCCTGAGAATCACTGTATGATGCTCAGGCGTCTCAATTATGAATCTCTCCCCTGATCATCAAGAGTCTTTTCACATTACTCTAAACCTGAGCTGAAAGGTTTAAGGTCTTCAAGGGGAGCAAGTAGATACATGTGAGATACTGATTGTGGAAACAAATGAATGATTTCTGGGGATCAGACACAGACTCCGACACAATTGTCTTTCTGACAGCTACAGCTCCATATTCCATCATCTTTCAATCATAACATTTTTTGTTATAGATGGAAAATCAAACTCTGCCTCCACACCTCCACCCTATCTGTCAAAACACATTTACAGATGGACAACAATGTCATTGTCTCACCAAGGCTATATCCACACATGCACAGTAGATTACAATACAGAGTTACTTAGTGAAGTGTTGTGGAGTGTTTATCTGGATAATGTTACTTGTCTCTCAACGTGATATACCCATGTATGTGACATGTGACAATGACATGATCCTTTTGCTCCAGGTTGCACATTTTTGCAAATAACAGCATGTATTACCTGAAGGGATAGGCAAAGTTTACTGTGATGCTAAGGTTGCTCTGGCTCTTGTCCAGACATTCCACTCTAACCCGCAGGTGACCAGAGTACCCTCCACATGTTGCAAATGCACAGACGGCAAAGATCTGGAAAATAAATATATTATTAAACTCCTACTCATTGAGCATGCTAGACATCGACTGTGTTCCAAATGATACCCTATTCCCTATATAGTTGGCTAGCTAATTTTCACCAAAAGTAAAAAGTAGTGCACTACACAGGGAATAGGGTGCATTTGGAATGCAGTTAATAGTTGCTCCTGGTCCCTCCTTTCGTGTCTGGTCCTTTACAAAACTGCTAGAGCAACAGCTGGACCTAATGAGCCCCAAAGCAGCGTTTATATCAACACCCTGACAGATGCTGCCTTTGGGAAAGTTATCATGTGTATAATATATGATATCTGGTGTGGATATATGGTGTGGATATATGGTGGAATGAGCATGGGACTGTTGATGGATCCTAAAATCAAAAACAAACGGCTCTTGCCAGTAGTGGAGAGTATAGTAAATTGAGCCAAAAGGGTAAGTTGAGCCAGCCTTGTTTCAGGGAAACCATACACAAAATTAATCGTTTGACCAAATATTTAGGAAGAGGTCATGTGAGTGGAAACTACATGGAAAAAGTGGTAGGCAATTAGGTCCAAAAAACAGATTTTCAACAAAATAAATAAATGTATTGTATTAGATGTTTCATGATAGTTGTACCTAAGCCAAAGTAAATAATTTGAAGATTGTTCTACATCAGTTGGGGTCTCTATAAGCTTCAATAGGAGGTCCTACACCTAGCATGAAAGTGCAGCCTTGTAGCTGTGTGGGCTAATATGGTGAACATGTTTGCCTTAGGGTCAGTTGAGCAAATTGAAGTGTTTTATTCCCAGGTGTAATGCAAAGCATTATCGCTGGGATATGAGGCAACAACAGGGACTGTGTTACAAAGTGTGTGTTCGGTGTTTTAGGCATAGCCCCCTTTTTTTCAATTTTCACCCAAAATGACATACCCAAATCCAACTGCCTGTAGCTCAGGACCTGAAGCAAGGAAATGCATATTCTTGGTACCGTTTGAAAGGAATCACTTTGAAGTTTGTGGAAAAGTGAATTGAATGTAGGAGAATGTAACACAATTGATCTGGTGGAAGAAAATACAAAGAAAAAAACAACTGTTTGTTTTTCTACCACCATCTTTGAAATGGAACTGAAAGGACCCACATTGAGCCATCACTCTGGTTCTAATTCCGATGATGTCCACAGGATGGCAGCAGTGTATGTGCAAAGTTTCAGATGGATAACTTGAAGTATGAGCAAGCTACATGACATTTAGTGTGAAGTCACCCAGGTACATTTGGGCAAATCGTGAATGAGACATTTACATTCACATGACATTTTTCTGCAAAAATATTGTGAAATCTGTATACTTGGACTTTGATGTAGCTTTTCCAGTATTAGAGGCCATATTATAAGTTCAACATTTGCAAACACCCATTTTTCATAACATAATAACTCTCCATATTCTTATAAATTTAGTCAAAATGGAAAAGGCTTGCTGTCGCACAAGCTACATTTTGCAACAAATACAGGGTTTCCAGATACTCCCATAAAGCCCAGCTCATTGGCAATCTAGCTAGCTTTGTTTGACCCCGACTGGTGCCAATTTGACAAAGTTACAATCAATCAAGTGAAGACTGCCCGCGTCATCGGAGTGCCATGAAAGCGTCGCTCTTTGACCAAATTTGGTGTCCTATAGGATATACTACACCCCTAATTATATAGTGAAGTCTGGTTACGTTCTAGGATCTCTGAGGAATAAATATGACTGTAATTTGATTGGCTGAAAGAACGTTTAGGGTTAGATTTGCACAGATTCCTTTCTTTGCAAATTGAACGAGTGGAAATACAAAATTGATCGTACATGCTATATGGACCTTCTTAGGATATGAAACATGATTTTATCTAACAAAACGACACTCATGTTATCTCTGGAACCCTTTGGATGATAAATCAGAGCAAGATTTCAGAATGTAAGTACACATTTCACCTTCAGAGGTAAATTTATCAAACCTATCGCCGTGAAAAAAGTGTTTTGTTGTTAGGAGCTCTCCTCAAACAATAGCATGGCATTTATAGCTACTGTAAATTGGACACTGCAGTTATATTGACAAGAATTTAAGCTTTCAGCCGATATAAGACACTTATATGTACCGACATTTGTTGTTTCTCTAAAATCTGCGATGGTGACACAAGGCACTGCATGATTTACAACTGTTAACGGGACACCTATCCCTAAGAAGTTTTCATTTTAACCCTGTGTTAAAATATACTTTTATATGTATTTATTTGTATTTATTTTACAGGTTTTTTCTCATTGAGATAATAGCTCTTTTCCAAGAGAGACCTCGTCCCATAGCAGCAGAGGGAACAACGTTTCAGACAAAACAACTTACTAACACAACATTAAACAAAACTACACACACACACACACACACACACACACACACACACACACACACACACACACACACACACACACACACACACACACACACACACACACACACACACACACACACACACACACACACACACACACACACACACACACACACACACACACACACACACACACACACACACACACACACACACACACACACACACACACACACACACACACACACATTCTGACCTTAGTTCTTTTGTTATGTCTTTGTTTTAGTATGATCAGGTTGTGAGTTGGGTGGGTTGTCTATCTTTGTTTTTCTATGAGTTGGTATGTCTAGGTTTGGCCTGGTATGGCTCTCAATCAGAGGCAGCTGTCAATCGTTGTCCCTGATGTTTTTATTTATTTTACCTTTATTTTACTAGGCAAGTCAGTTAAGAACAAATTCTTATTGTCAATGACAGCCTAGAAACAGGGGCAGAACGACAGATTTGTACCTTGTCAGTTCGGGGATTTGAACTTGCAACCTTTCGGTTACTAGTCCAACGCTCTAACCACTAGGCTACCCTGCCGTACAGGACTGCTTCGTTTCGTTCGTTCTCGTTATTTTGTTTTTGTGTTCATGGTAATAAATTATGAACATGGACTCTTACCAATCTGCGCATTGGTCCTCACCTTCTTCCACCACAGACGAGCGTTACAGAATCACCCACCAAGAAAGAACCAAGCAGTGTGGTGACGAGAGGCAGCAATACCTGGAGAACTGGACTTATACGGCAAGGGACCCTGGGCACAGGCTGGGGAATATCGCCGTCCCAAGGCAGAGCTGGAGGCAGCGAAAGCCGAGAGGCGGCATTATGAGGAGCTATCATGGTAGCGTAACAGGGACGAGAGGCAGCCCCAAAAATGTCTTGGGGAGGGCACACGGGGAGTGTGGCTAAGTCAGGTAGGAGACCTGAGCCAACTCCCCGTGCTTACCGTGGAGAGAGGTGGACCGGGCAGGCACTGTGTTATGCTGTGAGGCGCACGGTGTCCCCTGTGTGCGCAGGCATAGCCCGGTGCGTTACATAGCAGTTCCGCATATCGGCCGGGCTAGAGTGGGCATCGAACCAGGTGCCATGAAGCCGGCTCAGCGCATCTGGTCTCCAGTGTGTCTCCTCGGGCCTGGGGTATATGGCACCAGCCCTACACATGGTGTCCCCGGTTCGCCAGCACAGCCCAGTGCGGTCTATTCAAACTTGCCACACTGGCCTGGCTACGGGGAGTATCCAGCCAGGTAGGGTTGTGCAGGCTCGGTGATCGAGACCTCCAGTGCGCCTCCATGGTCCACTCTATCCGGTGGCACACACCAGCCCTCCGGTGGCAGCCCCCCGCACCAGGCTGTCTCTCCGTCTCCTCCCTACAGGTGCTTCCGTCTGTCCTGAGCTGCCAGATTCTCCCGTCTGTCCTGAGCTGCCAGAGTCGCCCGTCTGTCCTGAGCTGCCAGAGTCGCCCGTCTGTCCTGAGCTGCCAGAGTCACCCGTCTGTCCTGAGCTG
>NC_060175.1:25726672-25904172 GCF_021184085.1 Oncorhynchus gorbuscha | reverse complement strand
AGCTCGGGCTAATGTTCCTATCGACCCAGTTAGACCAGCAGGCTAGTGTCTTTTTATTGGTATGTAACTGTTATGAAATATGTATTGTCAATTTGTTTTGTTTTTGAACGCCACTTTAAACATGTACATGACACTGCAACAAAATTCCCACATGGGGACAATAAAGTCAGTAAAGTAAGATGGTGTCTTAGCAGTAAGATGGTGTCTCAGCAGTGTGCAGTAAGATGGTGGCTCAGCAATGTGCAGTAAGATGGTGTCTCAGCAGTAAAATGGTGTCTCAGCAGAATGCAGTAAGATGACGTCCCAGCAGTATGACAGTGTCTCAGCAGTAAGTTGGTGCCCCAGCAGTATGAAGTAAGATGGTGGCTCAGCAGTAAGATGGTGCACCAGCAGTATGAAGAAAGATGGTGACTCAACAATAAGATGGTACCTCAGCAGTAAGATGGTGTCTCAGAAGTGTGCAGTAAGATGGTGGCTCAGCAGTAAGATGGTGCACCAGCAGTATGAAGTAAGATGGTGGCTCAACAATAAGATGGTACCTCAGCAGTAAGATGGTGTCTCAGAAGTGTGCAGTAAGATGGTGTCTCAGCAATGTGCAGTAAGATGGCGTCTCAGCAGTAAGATGGTGTCTCAACAGTAAGATGGTACCTCAGGAGTAAGATGACATCCCAGCAGTATGACAGTGTCTCAGCAGTAAGATGGTGCCCCAGCAGTATGAAGTAAGATGGTGGCTCAGCAGTAAGATGGTGCACCAGCAGTATGAAGTAAGATGGTGGCTCAGCAGTAAGATGGTGCACCAGCAGTATGAAGTAAGGTGGTGGCTCAGCAGTAAGATGGTGCACCAGCAGTATGAAGTAAGGTGGTGGCTCAGCAGTAAGATGGTGTCTCAGCAATATGCAGTAAGATGGTGTCTCAACAGTACGATGGTACCTCTGCAGTAAGATGGTGTCTCAGAAGTATGCAGTAAAATGGTGTTTCAGCGTGTAGTTTGAGAAATGTTAACTTACTGTGACTGTTATATGTGGTTGTCTAACCTAGCTATCTAAAGATGAGTGCACTAACTGTAAGTCGTTCTGGAGAAGAGCATCTGCTAAATTACAAAAATGTCCAATGTAAATGTATAAGCTTCATAAATAGTTGTTATAAGACATTTTAAAGGTTAATGCATACTTATATCAAGTTCTAAAGCATTATAGGGGCAGTCTATAAGTAAAGTTTGCAGTAAAAAGCATGAGCTGACGCACAAACAAAAATGTTTGTAGAAGTGCTTACTACAATAAACTAAAGAAACTAAAGAAAGTTGCACACTCTATACACAGTATGTGCCCTACAATTGAATGGGTAAACCTTATTACCTTTATGGCTGAAGAAGGCACTGCGTTGCCAAAACGTTGGTCATGAGGTTTAGGCCTACCCACTAATTTGTTGGGAGCATATATAGAGTGTGCGACTTTCTTTCTTTCGTGTATATAAGTAAAGTGTGAACATGAGTTACATAGGCGAGATCCCTGTAAATGCTGTTGAGCTCCTATGTTATTAAGACATTATTAAAGCTCATACACACTTTAAACAAGTTATGAAGACAGCAAGGTTTAGATAAACCCCTGTTGTTGAAACCAATTGCTAATCTAGAAGAAAAGTGGAATAATGTGTTAGTTGAAACCTTATTGATTTGAATCAAATCAGCCATTTTTAGCCAATCAGCATTTAGGATCCAAATCACCCAGTTTATATTAAGTAAACGAGCTTCATGAGTAAAATGAATTGTAAATTCTGTTGAGCCCCTAACTTATATCAATATTGATCATCAATGGTACAGTAGTGTTGAGCCCAGTCTGTACTTATTTGGTCTATCTACTGTACATGTGTTATTTCTCTCAGGTTCCATCTTTGAAGTCAGAAACCCTTCACCCATTAAAAGGGATGACAGCATGACTGAAGCATAAATTACATACATTATTACTATGTATTACACTCCTGTCTTAAATATTTACTGTCCACGGTTCAGCACGAATGTTAAACATTTAAAACAAAGTGGAGGCTGATAGTTATGGTTCAAATAAAACCTACAGTATGTGTCTGGCAGATCCGATTGAGGAACACGTGCGTGCACACACACACACTTGAATTTCCTGTACGTTTACATCATCCTACCCGGAGTACATATAGCCCCAGCACCCCCTACTCCATTTGTCAATATCAATAGCCATCTTTTCTTTCAAGGGCATGTGAAGGAAGGGTGGACCAGAACACACAGAGCTGCTGGTTGAAGCTAATTATGCTGATGCTTGAAGGGACACTTAAAGACTTGGGTTGTTAGCTTTCATAAAGGTCTGCCTGTCAACTGGGTGATGTACTGGTCTGCCGGTCCCCTAAGTGATGTTCTGTTCTGCCTGTCTCCTGGGTGATGTTCTGTTCTACCTATCCCCTAAGTGATGTTCTGTTCTGCCTGTCCCCTGGGTGATGTTCTGTTCTTTTATTTATTTATTTATTTTATTTAACCTTTATTTAACCAGGTAGGCAAGTTGAGAACAAGTTCTCATTGTCACGCTTTGGTCTTAGTATTTTGTGTTTTCTTTATATATTTGGTCAGGCCAGGGTGTGACATGGGTTATTGTGGTGTGTTTTTTGTCTTGGGGTTTTGTGGGGCGTCGACGTCGTCTATGGCTGCCTGAGGCGGTTCTCAATCAGAGTCAGGTGATTCTCGTTGTCTCTGATTGGGAACCATATTTAGGCAGCCATATTCTGTGAGTGTTTTCGTGGGTGATTGTTCCTGTCTCTGTGTAGTTGTTCACCAGACAGGCTGTATAGGTTTTCTCGTTCCGTTTGTTGTTTTGTATATATTTATAGTTATTTCATGTATCGTTCTATTTCATTAAAGAACATGAGTAACCACCACCCTGCATTTTGGTCCGATTCTCTTTCGACAGACGAACACCATTACAGAATCACCCACCACACCCGGACCGAGCGGCATGGTAACAGGCAACAGCGAGAGCAGAAGCAGCGAAAGGAGGAATGGACATGGGAAGACGTTTTGGATGGCAAGGGTTGTTACACTTGGGAGGAGATACTGGCTGGAAGAGATCGCCTCCCATGGGAACAGGTGGAGGCACTTAGGAGAGCAGAGGCAGCCGGAGAGAGGAGCCGACGTTACGAGGGAACACGGTTGGCAAGGAAACCCGAAAGTCAGCCCCAAAAATGTATTGGGGGGGCTCAGGGAGAGTGTGGCAGAGTCAGGGTTCAGACCTGAGCCAACTCCCCCTGTTAATCGTGAGGAGCAGCGATCAAAGGACTTCTGGACTTGGGAGGAGATATTGGACGGAAAAGGACCCTGGGCACAGCCTGGTGAATATCGACGCCCCAAAGAAGAACTGGAGGCGGAAAAGCGGAGAGGCGTTGGTATGAAGAGGCAACACGACGAAGCGGATGGAAGCCTGAGAGACAGCCCCAAAAATGTATTGGGGGAGGGGCTTACAGGGAGTATGGCTATGCCAGGTAGGAGACCTGCGCAAACTCCCTGTGCTTACCGGGGGGCTAGAGCGCCTGCACGGTCCGGTCGATCCAGTGCCACCTCTACACATCAGTCCTCCGGTGGCAGCTCCCCGCACCAGGCTTCCTGTGCGTGTTCTCTATCCAGTTCCACCTGTGCCAGCACCACGCATCAGGCCTACAGTGTGCCTCGCCTCTCCAGCGCTGCCAGAGTCTCCCGCCTGTTCAGCGCTTCCAGAGCCTTCCTCCTCTACAGCGCTGCTGGAGTCTCCCGCCTGTTCAGCGCTGTCGGAGCCTTTCTCCTCTCCTGCGCTGCCGGAGTCTCCCGCCTGTTTAGCGCAGCCAGAGCCTTCCTTCTCTCCAGCGCTGCTGGAGTCTCCCGCCTGTTCAGCGCTGTCGGAGCCTTTCTCCTCTCCTGCGCTGCCGGAGTCTCCTGCCTGTTCAGCACAGCCTGAGCTGCCAGTCTGCATGGAGCAGCCTGAGCTGTCAGACTGCATGGAGCAGCCAGAGCTGCCAGTCTGCATGGAGCAGTCAGAGCTGTCAGTCTGCATGGAGCAGCCAGAGCTGCCAGTCTGCATGGAGCAGCCAGATCTGCCAGTCTGCATGGAGCAGCCAGAGCTGCCAGTCTGCATGGAGCAGCCAGAGCTGCCAGTCTGCATAGAGCAGCCAGAGCTGCAAGACTGCATAGAGCAGCCAGAGCTGTCAGTCTGCATAGAGCAGCCAGAGCTGCCAGTCTGCATGGAGCAGCCAGAACTGCCAGTCTGCATGGAGCAGCCAGAGCAGCTAGATCCGCCAGTCAGCCATGATCTTCCAGATCTGCCAGTCAACCAGATTCTTCCAGATCTGCCAGTCAACCAGACTCTTCCAGATCTGCCAGTCAACCAAACTCTTCCAGATCTGCCAGTCAACTAGACTCTTCCAGATCCGCCAGCCAGCCAGGATCTGCCGGAGCCAACTACCTGCCTGAGCTTCCTCTCAGTACTGGGCTTCCTCTCAGTACTGGGCTTCCTCTCAGTACTGGGCTTCCCCTCAGTACGGGGCTTCCCATCAGTCCCGGGCTTCCCCTCAGTCCCGGCTTCCTCTCAGTCCCGGGCTTCCCCTCAGTCCCGAGCTTCCCCTCAGTCCCGGGCTTCCCCTCAGTCCCGAGCTGCCCCTCAGTCCCGAGCTTCCCCTCAGTCCTGAACTTCCCCTCAGTCCCGAGCTTCCCCTCAGTCCCGAGCTTCCCCTCAGTCCCGAGCTGCCTCAGTCCCGGGCTTCCCCTCAGTCCCGATCTTCCCCTCAGTCCCGAGCTGCCCCTCAGTCCCAAGCTGCCCCTCAGTCCCGAGCTGCCCCTCAGTCACGAGCTGCCCCTCAGTCCAGTGGGTTTCTGGGTGAGGACTATTAGGCCATGGTCCGAGGCGAGGGTGGATTATCCCAGGATGCGAGGGGGAGGAACTATGACATTTATGGAGTGGGGTCCACGTCCCGAGCCGGAGCCGCCACCATGGACAGACACCCACCCGGACCCTCCCTATGGTTTTGAGGTGCGTCCGGGAGTCCGCACCTTAGGGGGGGGGGGTTCTGTCACGCCTTGGTCTTAGTTTTTTGTGTTTTCTTTATATATTTGGTCAGGCCAGGGTGTGACATGGGTTAATGTGGTGTGTTTTTTGTCTTGGGGTTTTGTGGGGCGTCGACGTAGTCTATGGCCCACAGGCGGTTCTCAATCAGAGTCAGGTGATTCTCGTTGTCTCTGATTGGGAACCATATTTAGGCAGCCATATTCTGTGAGTGTTTTCGTGGGTGATTGTTCCTGTCTCTGTGTAGTTGTTCACCAGACAGGCTGTATAGGTTTTCTCATTCCGTTTGTTGTTTTGTATATATTTATAGTTATTTCATGTATCGTTCTATTTCATTAAAGAACATGAGTAACCACCACGCTGCATTTTGGCACATACAACGACACAGAGTTACACATGGAGTAAAACAAAAATACAGTCAATAATACAGTATAAACAAGTCTATATACGATGTGAGCAAATGAGGTGAGATAAGGGAGGTAAAGGCAAGTAAATGGTAGATTTGCAATAAATGGTAGATTTACAATATAGCAAGTAAATGGTAGATTTGCAATGGAAGAATGTGCAAAGTAGAAAATAAAAATAATGGTGTGCAAAGGAGCAAAATAAATAAATAAATTAAATACAGTTGGGAAAGAGGTAGTTGTTTGGGTTAAATTATAGGTGGGCTATGTACAGTTGCAGTAATCTGTGAGCTGCTCTGACAGTTGGTGCTTAAAGCTAGTGAGGGAGATAAGTGTTTCCAGTTTCAGAGATTTTTGTAGTTCGTTCCAGTCATTGGCAGCAGAGAACTGGAAGGAGAGGCGGCCAAAGAAAGAATTGGTTTTGGGGGTGACCAGAGAGATATACCTGCTGGAGCGTGTGCTACAGGTGGGAGATGCTATGGTGACCAGCGAGTTGAGATAAGGGGGGACTTTACCTAGCAGGGTCTTGTAGATGACATGGAGCCAGTGGGTTTGGCGACGAGTATGAAGCGAGGGCCAGCCAACGAGAGCATACAGGTCGCAATGGTGGGTAGTATATGGGGCTTTGGTGACAAAACGGATTGCACTGTGATAGACTATAGACTACTATGTTCTACCTATCCCCTGGGTGATGTTCTGGTCTGCCTGTCCCCTGGTGATGTTCTGTTCTACCTGTCTCCTCAAAGTATTTTCAACAATCTGATACTGTATACTGTATATGGACAGGACCTCTATGGATATCAGCAGTCGGGGGGGGTCGATGGGTATGGGAGTAGAGGAGTAGAGTGGGGTACTTTAAGTATGTACCCGTCCTAGGAGTCCAGTGATGTATGGGGTGGAGGAGGGGAAGGGAGCAGTAAGCAGAGCAGAGTGGGGGTGGCTGGTACAGTATGTATGTGGTGAGGTGAATGTGAGGGAGTATTGTAATGAGGTAATTTGGTGTCGGACTGCAAACATAAAATATAATTTAGTCAGTACTGTCTGTTTGTGTCCACAGCTAGCTTGCATACAATAGATGTGACTATACCTGATAGAGATGCAAGAGAAACATTATGATTATGATCTGAACAGAATCAGAGAGATCAAATATCATAAGCCAATGGAGGGATAGACTACATTATCTGCTTTTCCAGTTTTTCACTTTCCACAGTTTTTACTTTCATTCATCTGATTATTGTTATTTATCTAATCAACAAACTATGTTTAATTGTTACCTGATTAAATTAATCATGTAAAAATTCACTCATTAGGATTTGGGGCACCACTAGAGCGGAATTAAACTCTAAAGGTCACATCCATAAAACAGTCAAAATATGAATCATAACCTCTCATCATATCATCATTCTGAACAGTCGTAACCTTCTTGGACATGCAAAAACCCCAGCCTTACTCATGATTCAGTACTGCACAAATTGATTACATTTTTTATTTCCTAGCTAACTAAATAACAACACAGAATAAACATACAAGCTTAATACATGAGAAAAAGGTCCCTAATGGACTGACAACATATGACGGTTTGTTACACAGAAAATAAAGAGGTGATGAAGAGAGAGAGAGAAAAAAATTGACACTTATCGTTGATACATTTTAGAACATTCTCACATTGGAATAAGAAGTCATAATTGTATTTATGTTACGTGTGAATCCCTTCGTTCTCCGTTAATCTCTGTCGGATCCAGCCCTCCTTAGGAAGGTTGTTGGCCTTTCAGCGACAAGCTTGTATGGCTCTGATTGTCCAAAAGGGGTCTGTCTCCCTTTTCCCATCTTCTACTGTTGTTCACTCTGGAAGATATCTAGGCAGCCGTGTCGACGGTTCCCATTGGGGATACAGTGATTTGAGAAGAGTAGTACAGTAGGATGATTTGATGAGTTTCCTTTCTAGATATTTGACTTGGGACAACTAATCAGCTGTATCAGTGATTGTCCGAGAGGGGAGTTCTCTCCTCTCTCCACCTTGTGTTGACAGTCAGAGTTTTAACCATGTTACACTCACAGCCTGGTGGTACCTCCTATGCATATATCCTCTCTTATAAACTATAAGAGATAGATTCTCTCATACCTCCTACAATCACATCCCTATCTTAACAAACAAATTTCATATACAATGTTAAGGATGGAGACTTCATACCTGTAGTGTAAATACTTTTCAAGTTACAGTATTTACTTTATAACCTTGTTCATGACATCACAAAATGAAAATCCAAAATGACATTTGTTTTCTATAGATCATCTTTGACCATTCCCCCAGATTCTTGTGTTAGAAATATTGTTCCAGTATTCACTTTTTGAACGGCGGGAAAATGTCTGTTGACAAATAACATTCCGTTAGATTTTACTGAAGGGGAAAAGAGAGAGTCCTGTTCTTTAATTTACGACAGAGTGTGCACTGTCACCCACCAGCTCCCTCCTCCCCTTTTCTGTGGGTGGGAGAGGTCTAGTTACTGTCAACCATTGCCAAGCTCATCTGACCCATTGGATCCTCACAGAACATTCAAGACACCAGCAAATTATTTATATTCTTGCATGATGATATAAAAAAAATATGCTGCGGAAGTTTTCAAATCCCAATAGGGATTCTAGCCTCCACGTTTGATTTGATCAGTACAGCAACATGTTTCATCTAAAGTTTCTAAACTAGTGCAATGCACACAATACAACATCTCAATTCGTTGTTTTGTTTCCGACTGATATGTTTTGGGTCCACTGATCTCTGCATGGGATATGCAGCTTTTCTCTTTTAAACAAAACAACTAGTTTCTCAATCTGGTCTTTACAGATGATTCCGGAGCTTAGCGGGATTCAAACCAGGATGCTGGCAATGGTTTAAGTGATCGATTTCTCTATTTCTCTCTCCTGCATTTTCTTTGGCCCCATCTTTTCTCCTGGCCCTAAGACAATAGGCAAGGAGACGCAGGCTGGACAGCTGCCACCACACACACACGATCGCGCACACACACAACATAATCTACAGCTAGAATTAACCCAGGGATTGCTCAGCTGGAGAGAAGGAGAAGAAGACAGTCTGCCAAGTCTTCACCACAAAACTTACAGAGCTGGATCTCTGAATACACAACCCAGTACTCTCTATAGACAGCAGCACATAGCCTGAAAAATAGCTATTGGTTATAAAATATGCAGTAAACTATTTGTTAAAAGCAGAAAATGTGTCTCACTAATGACAAAACATCCTTAGACAAGTTTAGACGACAATCTGGGCTATATTGAGTATGAAAAGCAGACGCAAAACGTATACTCTTTATACTATAATCACGCTCTTGATATTGGAATAGAACCAATGAGCTGAAGTCACAGTATCGGGTGAGTTGTATTGTGGTCCAAGAATGTTGACCAATGTGGACCAGTGTCAGGGACATTATATCTGTTCCAGAATAATAATGTTCCATTGACTGCTCCATATAATACCCAATATAAGACCCTTTGCATTACAGGTCCACTCAAATACCCTTTCTATGCATGCAAATGTTATCACACAAATAGAGTTAATTCCTCAAGCCATAAAAGAACAAACCTGATTACATTGCATTAACATTTTACACCTAGTATAATTTCTGAAGATATCCCTAAGGGCATCTCAAAGCCTTTTCTTAGTAAGTGGATTCAAGGTATTCAGCGATGAAAGAGCAGGCAAGGAAACGTCCATAGAACACAAATCAAAGTGTGTTAGATTAGTCCTCCCCTCCAATATTCTAAATGCCCTACAGGATAGCCGATTGATGTTGAAATTGGAGAAAGAGGAGCATACATCGTAAAGCGCTATACAGCCCTATCTAGAGAAGACTCAAGCTGTAAGAGGTTGTTAATGCAATCCAGTGTTCTAATGTTTGATATCAGGACCACTGGGCACGACTGGGCACTGAGGAATAGCAGAGATAGATTGTTCTGTTACGAGAGGAGGAAACCTAATTGAGACTAATGCATCAGTGCACAACGACCTTGGTGCTGCCTCTAGTCAGTGTTGGGGGAATCTCACTCCTACTGGCCTCACAAGATTCTACTTTAAAAGCTAGTCTGTATCATTATGGAAATTATAAATATGTATTATGTTTTCTAAGTGGTAGAACCCGTTTTGTTTCCTGGTAGAATCCTTTTAGGATTCCATGTAGAACCCTCTGTGGAAAGGTTTCTTCAAAGGGTTCTCCCATGGGGACAGCCAAAGAACCCTTTTAGGTTCTAGATAGCACCTTTTTTTCTAAGAGGGTAAGCTTATGTTGGGGAGCCTCACTCTGGTCTTCCATTTGGTTCTACAGGATGTTACTTGAAAAGCCAGTATGAATGCTCAAGATTTTTAAGTGCAGAAAATACTGTTAGCTACGGGGTAGTACTCAAACCTTCATGGTCGAACATGCTACTGTATTGAATGGAGCAAATAGGTGATACAGTGTACAGTGCCGGCCCAGCCAATAAGCTACATAAGTGGCTGCTTAGGGCCATGTTTTGCCTGAGATGTGGTTGGGCCTCCAACCACATCTTGCTTTGATAGTACTTGCATATTAGAAATATGAGAGTTTTGAAGGATATTATTAAAACAATCTCAAATTGTTTAAT
The DNA here is from genome assembly GCF_021184085.1 of Oncorhynchus gorbuscha. Classification (NCBI taxonomy): domain Eukaryota; kingdom Metazoa; phylum Chordata; class Actinopteri; order Salmoniformes; family Salmonidae; genus Oncorhynchus; species Oncorhynchus gorbuscha. The sequence goes on along the minus strand of NC_060175.1, from coordinate 25,894,091 downwards.
CAGACATTGTCGATCTATACCATTGTCTGGATTTAAACCATTCTAGATAAAGCTGTATTTTCTGTCAATGTTCCCAGTCTCTCTAGTTCTGCTCATCGAGGCACAGTGATCATAGACACAAACTTTAAACACATCACATACGATCAAAAGGACATGTTTCATAGTTCAGCCTGCGGCATACTGCGGCATTAAAAACACAGACTGCATTATAAACACAGATACACAAATAAATCTGGAGTTTGAACAGATTTATCTGTTTCCCTTTTTAGTGTGCATGGAAAGAAGACAGGACAACACATTTTTCAATAACCATCCAACTCGTTAATCTGCATAACTTCAAGTTAATAATTGCATTGCTGTATGGTTCTCCCCCCACCGTTGCATACATTTGCATCCCTTTGCAGATCTCTTAAATGTTATATTACTCTAAAACTTGTGGTGGGTTGGATCTGTTGGCAGCTAAGATAACTTTGGAGCTCTGGCTGTGCTTATGTCCTTCTTCTCCTGTGAGTTTGGTTGGATGGTGTAAATGCACTCCAGAATTTCCAATGTTATTTAACTCTACTACTTTGAATGAATGTGGCATGAGGGGAGCTTGCCTCTGATCTCGTTGGAAGAAGAAGAAAAAACACAGGGAATTGGAAGTTACTATACTGTATAAGGAGTCGGGCAAAATTTAAATTATAAATGTATGTTCATTACAGACTTCTGATAGCTGTGGTTGGTTTTAATGATTCATATACACAACACAGTACTGATTCACTATGATGAACTTGTTGGCGCACTTGTAGAATTTGTGAGCACTGCAGTATCCTTTTAACACATAACCATTTAGTAGTAATGAGTAATGTATCTCAGTCACTAAATGTTAATGATGACTAAACATAACACCAGAGTGTGAAAGCATTGCTGGCTACTGAACTATTAAACTGTGCAGCCAATTCATAGCATGGAGGAAGATGGAAAAATGAATATGACTTAATTCATACCACGGAGGAAGATGGAAAACTGAATATGACTTAATTCATACCACGGAGGAAGATGGAAAACTGAATATGACTTAATTCATACCACGGAGGTAGATGGAAAACTGAATATGACTTAATTCATACCACGGAGGAAGATGGAAAACTGAATATGCCTTAATTCATACCACGGAGGAAGATGGAAAACTGAATATGACTTAATTCATACCATGGAGGAAGATGGAAAACTGAATATGACTTAATTCATACCACGGAGGAAGATGGAAAACTGAATATGACTTAATTCTTACCACGGAGGAAGATGGAAAACTGAATATGACTTAATTCATATCACAGACGAGGATGGAAATTGGTGAGAGATGGAAATTGGTCCCTTAGCTTTGCTGAAAATATCCCAGTTGTTGCAGGAACTAAGCTCGGGTATCAATTACATGGAAATGTTTCTCCTCCAATTTTATTGGCGAAGAGAAAAGGATCTGGTCAATTAAGGCAGAGTGTGTGTGTGTGTGTGTGTGTGTGTGTGTGTGTGTGTGTGTGTGTGTGTGTGTGTGTGTGTGTGTGTGTGTGTGTGTGTGTGTGTGTGTGTGTGTGTGTGTGTGTGTGTGTGTGTGTGTGTGTGTGTGTGTGTGTGTGTGTGTGTGTGTGCTTTCGTACAGACCCCCCCCTCCACTGGTCTTACACGGTACTACCAGTGGACTACAGACCACCTGTCAATGACAAAACCATTATCATCATGTCTATAGTCAGCCCACAGAGACACACATATAGACAACCAAATTGAGTGATTGAGCAATGCCTCAGTGCCATTTTTCACCAGTTCAAATGCTTAATTTATCTGGCCTTAGAGTGAATGCTGTTGTCAGTTGAACCTCAAGCTCTTGGTTCAATGTCTAGAGTCCTCCCCTATTGTTTTGTTTGATCTTGAGTCAAATTAATAATTCAGTATGGGTCAACATTAACAGTTGAGCAGAGCCAGAAACTCTAATGAATTTAGAGAGAAAACTGTCAGTTCTCTTCAGAGCAATTAGCATTTCTGAAGCAATGCTTTGTTCTATATAATTCATCAAACTTACTGAGGATGCATCCCAAATGGCACCCTATTCCCTATATAGTGTGACTAGGGCCCATGAGGTTATGGTCAAATGTGGTGCACTATGTAGGAAATTGGGTGGAATTTAGGACACACAAATATAAGAAATAGTAATTTTACCAGTCTGCTGTAACCCATGAACATTTAAAATGGTAATAATTTCACTTCTTAACCATTATAGCAAAGGGTTCATAAGCACAGAGCATATGCCTCCTCAGCATAAATACTTTATAAACATACATTTCAATGAATCCCTTCAAATATATTACAAATAAGTATACTTCTTGGGGACAATTTGCAAGTATGAGGGCAATATTGCTGAATCAAAGTAACCAAATCAACTTGCTTTGCCTCCCCCTCTGTCTGGCTGCTAACTGCCTGCTTCTCCCATAATGCCTTGCTATTACAGCAAATAAATCAGCATTTTCTAATGCTAAACTCGGATTGCCTAAGGCCAGGCACTGACACATTAGAGCCAAAATGTTAAACAGAGCTCAACTTCAGCAGCACAGCAGATCTCAGCTGAGGCATATTGTCTTCCTACATTTCATGGCTGCTTACTTTGAAAAGTAATTGTTTTGTGAAATATCTTTATTGTGTATGTGTGTGTCATACACAAGTTTACTGTAGCTTCGCACTATGGTGTACCTTCCTCAACACCAGAGGAAAGCTGCTTACCTCAGATGACATGAATCATTGCAGAAGTTACTGCAGTGTCCAAAAAGTCCAAATAGAGTACTATACTGTGCAAATACACGCAATTCAAACAAATGCTTTGATGCCACAATTAAATACTGTAGATGTCCAGTACCTGAATCATAAAGTCCCTAATATAAAGTTATGCAGGATAGAGGCAGATGAACCACAGAGGGTAGAGAAATCTCTAAGTTGGTTTTAGTCAGACAGATGCAATCTCTAGCTGTCCTATTGGGAGGTAAGGTGTGAGATAATAACGATATAATAACAGGAACAGCCTCTCTATGACCACAGACTCATCAGAACAGAAATCAGACCGTTTATATGATAAGCCGCAGCCCTTAAAATTGCACATAGGGATTTGAAAGCTGAGTCCTACAATTTGCATCAATAGCTAAAAGGTAAAAGCAGTGCCATCTGGGTTCTGGCATTCACTGTTCAATAATGTCAGTTAACATTATCTGTCATAAAAGTGTCAAAGATTCTACAACCATTTCACTGGTTTCAGGCAGTTGTCTCCCACTTTATCATTGTTAACACTTTTTCCATTAAGGAGAAAATAGTAAAAGGTATTACAAGTGAATAAAGCACAGTATATCAGATGAACGCAGCAGGAATCATACAACGGACCATTAAATGTCAGAGGACGTTCCATTCTGAACTTGTTCTGTTATCATTTGGCAAATCTCAAAACACTATTGCTTTCTTCAATCGGCTACCATATAGTGTACAGCAGTGTAAAAAAGCCTCCAAATCCCTAATAAAACATAAAACTTCAGCACATGTTGTATGTGGCGTCATCCTGCCTGGACAAGAGCTTGAAATACAGTGCCTTGCGAAAGTATTCGGCCCTGTTGAACTTTGCGACCTTTTGCCACATTTCAGGCTTCAAACATAAAGATATAAAACTGTATTTTTTGGTGAAGAATCAACAACAAGTGGGACACAATCATGTAGTGGAAAGACATTTATTGGATATTTCTAACTTTTTTAACAAATCAAAAACTGAAAAATTGGGCGTGCAAAATTATTCAACCCCTTTACTTTCAGTGCAGCAAACTCTCTTCAGAAGTTCAGTGAGGATCTCTGAATGATCCAATGTTGACCTAAATGACTAATGATGATAAATACAATCCACCTGTGTGTAATCAAGTCTCCGTATAAATGCACCTGCACTGTGATAGTCTCCAGAGGTCCGTTAAAAGCGCAGAGAGCATCATGAAGAACAAGGAACACACCAGGCAGGTCCGAGATACTGCTGTGAAGAAGTTTAAAGCCAGATTTGGATACAAAAATATTTCCCAAGCTTTAAACATCCCAAGGAGCACTGTGCAAGCGATAATATTGAAATGGAAGGAGTATCAGACCACTGCAAATCTACCAAGACCTGGCCATCCCTCTAAACTTTCAGCTCATACAAGGAGAAGACTGATCAGAGATGCAGCCAAGAGGCCCATGATCACTCTGGATGAACTGCAGAGATCTACAGCTGAGGTGGGAGACTCTGTCCATAGGACAACAATCAGTCGTATATTGCACAAATCTGGCCTTTATGGAAGAGTTGCAAGAAGAAAGCCATTTCTTAAAGATATCCATAAAAAGTGTCGTTGAAAGTTTGCCACAAGCCACCTGGGAGACACACCAAACATGTGGAAGAAGGTGCTCTGGTCAGATGAAACCAAAATTGAACTTTTTGGCAACAATGCAAAACGTTATGTTTGGCGTAAAAGCAACACAGCTCATCACCCTGAACACACCATCCCCACTGTCAAACATGGTGGTGGCAGCATCATGGTTTGGGCCTGCTTTTCTTCAGCAGGGACAGGGAAGATGGTTAAAATTGATGGGAAGATGGATGGAGCCAAATACAGGACCATTCTGGAAGAAAACCTGATGGAGTCTGCAAAAGACCTTAGACTGGGACGGAGATTTGTCTTCCAACAAGACAATGATCCAAAACATAAAGCAAAATCTACAATGGAATGGTTCAAAAATAAACATATCAAGGTGTTAGAATGGCCAAGTCAAAGTCCAGACCTGAATCCAATCGAGAATCTGTGGAAAGAACTGAAAACTGCTGTTCACAAATGCTCTCCATCCAACCTCACTGAGCTCGAGCTGTTTTGCAAGGAGGAATGGGAAATAAATTCAGTCTCTCGATGTGCAAAACTGATAGAGACATACCCCAAGCGACTTACAGCTGTAATCGCAGCAAAAGGTGGCGCTACAAAGTATTAACTTAAGGGGGCTGAATAATTTTGCACGCCCAATTTTTCAGTTTTTGATTTGTTAAAAAAGTTAGAAATATCCAATAAATGTCTTTCCACTTCATGATTGTGTCCCACTTGTTGTTGATTCTTCACAAAAAATACAGTTTTATATCTTTATGTCTGAAGCCTGAAATGTGGCAAAAGGTCGCAAAGTTCAAGGGGGCCGAATACTTTCGCAAGGCACTGTATGTCTGGTTTAACATACCCTCTTCCTCTTTTCATTTCAGTAAGAAACATTTTGATTCAACTTTATATGAACACCTTTATACTCAATATTGCAACAAGCTGACTACAACTCTAAAAATATGTTTTTAAGGACAGTGCGCTTTTTACACACATACACACACACACACACACACACACACACACACACACACACACACACACACACACACACACACACACACACACACACACACACACACACACACACACACACACACACACACACACACACACACACACACACACTATCAGATTTCAGGTAAGAACCAGATACAGACAAGGTTGAAGTAACAACAGTTTATTAATCGAACAGGGGCAGGCAAAAAGCAGGTCCAGGGCAGACAGAGGTCAGTAATCCAGATAGGTGGGGCAAAGGTACAGGACGGCAGGCAGGCTCAGGTCAGGCTAAGGTAAGTAATCTCGAAAGGTGGGGCAGAGGTACAGGACAGCAGGCAGGCTCAAGGCAGGCAGAATGGTCAAAACCGGGAAAACTAGGAAACAGGAACAAGGAAAAGAGATAGGAGCAGAAGAAAATCGCTGGTAGGCTTAACGAAACAAAACAAACTGGCAACAGACAAACAGAGAACACAGGTATAAATACACAGGGGATAGTGGGGAAGATGGGAGACACATGGAGGGGGGTGGAGACAATCACAAAGACAACCGAAACAGATCAGGATGTGACTCATACACACACACATGTAACAGGGTCGTTTATGATTCCACTTGACACTGTATAAATATGTATTTGATGTTTATGTACTCCTATTGTTTGGTTGAATTTACATATCAATCAATAAGGTGTTATGCCATTGGTCATGCTTGCAGATAGGGGGAGACCATGAACATAAATGATTCCCAGTCTGATATTGACACGCAAGCGGTAGGTCACGTTCTTAAATACTGTATTCTACTTTCATATTTACAATGTTTACAAGTTCACCATGTGTGTGTGTGTGTGTGTGTGTGTGTGTGTGTGTGTGTGTGTGTGTGTGTGTGTGTGTGTGTGTGTGTGTGTGTGTGTGTGTGTGTGTGTGTGTGTGTGTGTGTGTGTGTGTGTGTGTGTGTGTGTGTGTGGTACCTGTTAGATATTGTGGGAATCCTGGGACATGCTTATGTTTGTTGTTACTTTAAGAGCATGTTAGCTAGCATGCTCTAATTGTAATGGTCACATTAGCACCATGTTAATTCACAGTTATTTCCATGCTGACAGACCATTCACAAATATACAGCCATCAACATACTGTTGTGCTGCACATCTAATGTGCTTCCTTGTGTCTATTGTCAGGTACTTACATTTATTTTGTAACATTGTTGTCATTGTTACATGTTGTTTGATTACATTTTGATTACAAAAATACCCAGTCTGATATTGGCATGTGAGTGAATCTACAGCCATCAACACAATATAACTATGCACAACTGATGCTGTCCTTTGTCTATATCAGCGCAGAATCAATAAGGTACAGAACAGCAGGCAGGCTCAGGGTCAGGACAAGCAGACATTCCTAAAACGGTCAGAGTCAGGCAGCTACAGAACGGCAGGCAGGCTCAGGGTCAGGACAAGCAGACGTTCCTAAACCGGTCAGAGTCAGGCAGCTACAGAACGGTAGGCAGGCTCGGGGTCAGGGCAAGCAGACGTTCCTAAAACGGTCAGAGTCAGGCAGCTACAGAACGGTAGCCAGGCTCGGGGTCAGGGCAAGCAGACGTTCCTAAAACGGTCAGAGTCAGGCAGCTACAGAACGGTAGGCAGGCTCGGGGTCAGGGCAAGCAGACGTTCCTAAAACGGTCAGAGTCAGGCAGCTACAGAACGGTAGGCAGGCTCGGGGTCAGGATAAGCAGACGTTCCTAAAACGGTCAGAGTCAGGCAGCTACAGAACGGTAGGCAGGCTCGGGGTCAGGGCAGGAAGAATGGTCAGAACCTGGGAAACTAGGAAACATAACTTGAGAAAGCAGGGTAAGACCTGATAAAGCAAGACGAGCTGGCAACAGACAAACAGAGAACACACGTATAAATACACTGGGGATAATGAGGAAGATGGGCGACATCTGGAGGGGGGTGGAGACAATCACAAAGAGGTGAAACAGATCAGGGTGTGACAGTCTATTGTCGCAGATTAAGCTACAGACCAACTGGGACCATTGGCTGGCCTTCTTTTCTTAATTAAACAATGCAAGAGAGATCACATCGGTTATACATACACTATGTCTAAATATCTCAAATATCTTACTGCGTGTATTTTATCTACATGTAGCACTGATACAGCTTTCAGTAATACTGTAAATGAACAAAATACAGTGAACTCTATAAAGGATTAGCTTGGAGGAAAACACAGATAGTGTACCCGACAATTGACTGTTTTGCATGTAATCGATACAATATTAGCAGGACTGTTTCCCTGCAAACTAAGAGTCTGATTAATGCACACACATTTCCATATTGATGGAATGAAGTTTCAATGAAATGCTTACTTGCAGGTTCCTTCTCGACAATGCAACAACAATAAGAAATGATAAAAGATAAGAATAGGAACATAAAGCAAATGGCTCATTGGAATAGAATAGACATGTCAGTATAATACAGGAAGGCAGAATTTATAGTACCCGTGTTTTGGGAAAGGGGGAATAGACCAACATTGCTGTTTTGACTAGTCAGCCATTTCGCTGTAAATCAAAATCTCAATATGTGATGATGTACTGACCATTGTGGTGTGCTGAGATGTATGTTCTTCAACATAGTGTCTTAATTGTTGTCTCTATAATTTATTTGTTGCTGTACTGTATTGTAATGTGGTACAATAAAACATAACACAAAAGACAAATCAGAAGAATCTCTGGACACTGAGAATTGGACACAAATGAGTGATACACACAGCATGAATATGAAAGAAGGGATCACTATCTGGACCCAGCAATGTTGTGATGGACAGCATCCTGCATCCAGAGTCCAGCATAACACTACACATGAGGTCCCAGGAGCATGGAGCTGGGACACACGCACACACACACACACGCACTCGCACACACGCATGCATGCACACACACAAAATATATATAAACAGGAATCTATTTGGAGAGCGTTAGGGGTAAAAAAATAGCCCTCAGGTAAATAATGCAAGGACTGAGAGAATCAAATAAATTATATATAGTCGTAGCCTGAACAAATGATAGATAATAGATGAATGCGGTCATACATTATGGAGCAACCGTCATGTGAAATTGTTTGAAAAAATAATAAAGACATGCAATACACACTACCATCCAAAAGTTTGGGGTCACTTAGAAATGTTCTTGTTTTTGAAAGAAAAGCACATTTTGAAAAACAGACGCCTCACAAGTCCTCAACTTGGCAGCTTCATTAAATAGTACCCACAAAACACCGTCTCAATGTCAACGGTGAAGAAGCGACTCCGGGATGCTGGCCTTCTAGGCAGAGTTTCAAAGAAAAAGCCATATCTCAGACTGGCCAATAACAATAAAAGATTAAGATGGGCAAAAGAACACAGACACTGGACAGAGGAACTCTGGCATCTAGGAGTTGCCTCTTCACTGTTGACGTTGAGACTGGTGTTTTGCGGGTACTATTTAATGAAGCTGCCAGTTGAGGAATCTGTTACTCAAATGAAACACTCCAATGTACATGTCCTCTTGCTCAGTTGTGCACTGGGGCCTCCCACTCCTCTTTCTATTCTGGTTAGAGACAATTTGCTCTGTTCTGTGAAGGGAGTAGTACACAGTGCTGTACGAGATCTTCAGTTTCTTAGCAATTTTTCACATGGAATAGCCTTCATATCTGAGAACAAGAATAGACTAACGAGTTTCACAAGAAAGTTCTTTGTCTCTGGCTATTTTGAGCCTGTAATCGAACCTACAAATGCTTATGCTCCAGATACTCAACTGGTCTAAAGAAGGCTTGTTTTATTGCTTCTTTAATCAAAACAACAGTTTCCATCTGTGCTAACATAATTTCAAAGGGTTTTCTAATTGTCACGACTTCCACCGAAGTTGGTGCCTCTCCTAGAGAGGCAGCGTTCGACGTCACCGGCTTTTTAGTCTCCACCGATCTACATTTCTTTTTCCTTTTGATTGGTCTTGATTGTAATGGTTTCCATTACATTATAATTGATTCCCTATTTAACCCTCTGGTTCCATCATGGTTTTGTGCGTGTTTATTGTTGTCAAGTTGTCTCGTTTATGTGCTCTGGAATTTTGTTCTCCTTAATGGATGATTGTTTATTGAGTAAAGTTACGATTATTACTCATCTCTGTGTCCTGCGCCTGACTCCACCTTACCCACATCACCTAGACAATTGACAGAAACATGCACCTCTAATGGAGTCAGCAGGTTCACACAGCCCTCCTCTACCTGTGGAGGAGCACGTCCTGCAGCACGCGACTATGTTGCAAAGTCTCGGCACAGCCATGGATCACGTGCTGCAAACCATGGAACGATGGGAGAGGGGGGGTTTTCCTGCAACCCCATCATCATCACCCCAGCTCCCACAACAACCCACACCGCTGTCCACCCCTCCTTCACCTGGATCCAGTGGGATTCGGCTCGCGCTCCCGAGGGTATATGATGGAATGGCTACCGGGTGCCAGGGGTTCCTACTCCTGCTGGAGCTCTACCTGGCAACCGCTCACCCGACTTGTGTGGGACGCGATAGTGTGAACACCTTCATCTCCTGTCTGACTGGTAAAGCACTTGAATGGGCAAATGCCATTTGAGGAAGGGGAGATAGTGACGTTGGACAACTATGAGGATTTCCCCTGGTTTTCGATCATGCACCTGAAGGGAGAGCTGCGGGGCTATTTCGTGGGAACAGGGGGCTCTTAAGGGATTGTCACGTCAGTGCTCAGGGAGGTGTGTAGGTGTTTCCATAGGTGCAACTATGGTGGAGAGTCCAAACCAGGTCTCCACCATGCACATCCCCCCTGAATATGCCGATTTGGCCCTTCGCCTTCTGTAAGAAGAGGGCGACTCTACTACCACCCCATCGACAGGGGGATTGTGCGATAAATCTCCTGGTAGGCGCAGCACTTCCCAGGACTCAAGTGTATCCTCTGTCACAGGAGGAGACGGCGGCTATGGAAACATTTGTCTCCGAATCTCTGGGACAGGGATACATTCGGCCTTCCACTTCACCTGCCTCCTCGAGTTTCTATTTTGTGAAGAAGGATGGAGGTTTAGGACCGTGTGTTGACTATCGAGGTATAAATCAGCTCAAGGTGAAGGACAGTGACCCGCTGCCTCTCATAGCCAGTGTGACAGAGTCAGTACACGGGCGCACTTCTTCACCAAATTGGATCTCAGGAGCACTTACAACATGGTGCTTATCCGGGAGGGGGATGAGTGGAAGATGGCATTTAGTACCACCTCTGGGCACTATGATTACCTCGTCATGCGGTACGGGTTGATGAATGCTCCATCAGTCTTCCAATCCTACATGGGCAGGGTGTAGTGGTGTATATAGATGACATTCTAATATACTCCGCTACATGCACCGAGCATGTGGTCCCTGGTGCTTGGTCGACTGTTGGAGCATGACCTGTACATCAAGGCTGAGAAATGTCTGTTCTTCCAGCAGTCCTTGTCCTTCCTAGGGTACCGCCTGTCTGAGACAGGGGTGGAAAAGGAAAATGATCGCATTTCAGCCATGCGTAATTGGCCGACTCCAACCACGGTAAAGGAGGTGCAGCGGTTCTTTGGGTTTGCCAACTACTACAGGAAGTTTATCCCGGGCTTTGGTCAGGTAGCGGCTCCTATTACCTCTTTGCTAAAGGGGGTACTGGTGCGACTGCAGTGATCAACTGGGGCGGACAGGGCTTCTTGTCACCTGAAGTTTCTGTTTACCTCGGCTCCCGTACTGGCTCATCCTGATCCCTCTTTGGCATTTATAGTAGAGGTGGACGCGTCCGAGGCTGGGATAGGAGCTGTTCTCTCTCAGCGTCGGGTACGCCACCAAAGCTCCGCCCCTGTGCCTTCTTTACGAAGAAGCTCAGCCCGGCGGAGTGAAACTATGATGTGGGGGATCGGGAGCTGTTGGTTGTTGTCAAGGCTCTGAAGGCGTGGAGGCATTGGCTTGAGGGGGCTAAACACCCTTTCCTCATTTGGACTGACCACCGCAATCTGGAGTCAAGTTGTCTCGTTTATGTGCTCTGGAATTTTGTTCTCCTTGATGGAAGATTGCTTATTGAGTAAAGTTACGATTATTACTCATCTGTGTCCTGCGCCTGACTCCGCCTTACCCACATCACCTAGACAATTGACACTAATGATCAATTAGCCTTTTAAAATGATAAACTTGGATTAGCTAACACAATGTGCCATTGGAACACAGGAGTGATGGTTGCTGATATTGGGCCTCTGTACGCCTATATAGATATTCCATAACAAAGCTGCTGTTTCCATCTACAATAGTTGTTTACAACATTTAACAATGTCTACACTGTATTTCTGATATATTTTAGGTTATTTTAATGGACGAAAAATGTGCTTTTCTTTCAAACTTTTGAACGGTAGTGTATATGGCTACAAGGTAGGTGAGAGAAAGAGAGAGCAGATTTCATAGATAGAAAATAAACTCCCCCAGCACTGATTTAAAAACTTGATCATCGGCACAAGGTCTCAAAATGTAGAGAAGAGGAAGCTGGCATAACCGCGGGGAGAGAAGAGAAAGAGACGAGAAGTCTACACACATTACATAAAACAAGGCTGGGATTCAGAGATCACAGAGGCTCTGTACAATTTGAGTGGCAGGGTTTGAATCAGGACGGTATGCACAATTGTATGTGGCATATTACTACACAAGGCAGCAACATCACAAACCACATCACAGGATCATGACCTGGACCACAAGCCAGTTCAGAGTCGCATTCTTAAATTGTGCCTCTGATCTTCGAGGTTCTAGCTGTGGTTCAGAATATCATCCCAGACACACGATTACATGGCTTTGGGTTAGGGGCTACAAGTTGTGCTGTGTTGTGTGGTTGTCCAATCAACCTGGATCAGTGTGAGAGGAGAGGAAGGCTGAGGAAGCCGTGTGTGAGGCAGGCTTTTATTGTCACGGCTTTCTTCCTGGGAAGGAGAGGCATACCAAAACGCAGCGTGGTTATAGTTCATGGTTCTTTAATAAGAAAACTCAAACATGAGCAAACTACAAAACAATAATTGTGAAAACCGTAACAGTCCTAACTGGTGCATAAAACACAAAGACAGGAAACAATCACCCACAAAATACCCAAAGAATATGGCTGCCTAAATATGGCTCCCAATCAGAGACAACAATAAACACCTGCCTCTGATTGAGAACCAATCTAGGCAACCATAGACTTACCCAGACAACTAAACTGAACACAACCCCATAAATCTACAAAAAACCCTAGACAAGATAAAACACATAATTCACCCATATCACACCCTGGCCTAACCAAAATAATAAAGACATCAAAGATAACTAAGGCCAGGGCGTGACATTTATAGGAGGGCATAGGAGGCAGACTGAGGGCTCTGGGTCATTGGCCTAGATGTCTAGATGAGTGCGAGAAGAGAGGATGGCCTGCGAGATAGACTAGGGAAGCTGTGTGAGAGGGGAAGCGGTCGTGGGCCTGCATCATTAGCTATAAGTGGTATTGTGTGATGGTACAGTGGAACTTGTAGGAATGTGAGAGGAGAGGAGGGCCATGTGAAAGAACCACACGGCCTGAGAGGCAGAGTGAAGAAGCCATACAGTATGAGAGCCAAGGCACAGAGGCAGGCTTTTAATAGAGGAGGAGGCAGATGGCCCACATTGAAAGCAGAGGGCCCTTGTGATAGTCCTCGACAGCCCTGCTGAGAACAGGGAAATTAAACGAGGAATTTAGATTCCTCAAATTAAATGTCCTGCTGATTTCCACCTTTTCTGTCTCTGTAGATGCGTCCCAAATGGCACCCTATTCCCTATGTAGTGCACGTCTTTTTATCATGGCCCCCTATATTGACACAGACTCTGTCCGTGGTGCTGTGGACCTGGGGTGTGTCACACTGTACCTCAGAGACCTCTCTGATCAATACACACACATACCTGATTTTAGTCAGGATGATAAATGCTTATAATGTATTCCATTTACAGCTCTGACAGTGGGAAAGGAAGGTACCATCACACTATGGGGTCTCCTGAGGGTCATATTCAGTGGGTTATGGGTGGGAAGAAACACAGAAGCACCAGTATGAAACACTACACTCTCTCTTCAAGATGTCACAGTATAGCAATATAACAAATGAGGTGTAATAGAATTACTTAGCATTCATCAATACATTCTCCCCAAGGAATTTGGTCTTGAGAACAGTGTGGACCATGTCAGGTAAGGACATTGCAGTATATAGGACAGTGCCATCCGTTTTGTCACTAAAGCACCTTATACTACCCACCACTGCGACTTGTATGCTCTAGTCGGCTAGCCCTCGCTACATATTCGTCGCCAGACCCACTGGCTCCAGGTCATCTACAAGGCCATGCTAGGCAAAGCTCCGCCTTATCTCAGCTCACTGGTCACGATGGCAACACCCATCCATAGCACGCGCTCCAGCAGGTGTATCTCATTGATCATCCCTAAAGCCAACACCTCATTCGGCCGCCTTTCGTTCCAGTACTCTGCTGCCTGTGACTGGAACGAATTGCAAAAATCGCTGAAGTTGGAGACTTTTATCTCCCTCACCAACTTCAAACATCAGCTATCTGAGCAGCTAACCGATCGCTGCAGCTGTACATAATCTATTGGTAAATAGCCCACCCATCTTCACCTACCTCATCCCCACAGTTTTTATTTATTTACTTTTCTGCTCTTTTGCACACCAATATCTCTACATGTACATGATCATCTGATCATTTATCACTCCAGTGTTAATCTGCAATATTGTAATTATTCGCCTACCTCCTCATGCCTTTTGCACACATTGTATATAGACTCTCCTTTTTTTCCCCTACTGTGTTATTGACTTGTTAATTGTTTACTCCATGTGTAACTCTGTGTTGTCTGTTCACACTGCTATGCTTTATCTTGGCCAGGTCGCAGTTACAAATGAGAACCTGTTCTCAACTAGCCTAGCCTACCTGGTTAAATAAAGGTGAAAAAAATATATATATATATAAATGAATTGATTTCACTGATTTTGGACTCCAAGATCTCAAATGGCATTACTATGCAAACTAGATGTCAAGACGTCAGAATAATACTAGCTCTGATGGAAACCCAACATATTCTGAATGTGATATCATTGTTCTAAATGTAGACATTTTAATAATGAGTGTACATCTGTGTAACCGCCAGGAGGAATTATCCTGGTCTTATTATTGCCACCACTGCAGCCATAAGCTCATTATTTGACAATCAGATAAATGACAAACACACAATGTCAAACAATTAATGAATTACAGATGCACAATAAACTAGAAACTAGCCCTACTATTACCAAACTATAATCATTATTTGATCACTTCGTAAAGATCGACATATTGTACAGTACCGAAACAGTCCTATCTGGTGCAATGACACAAAGACAGAAGACAATCACCCACAAAATACCCAAAGAATATGGCTGCCTAAATATGGTTCCCAATCAGAGACAACAACAGACAGCTGTCGGGTGATTGTCTTCTGTCTTTGTGTCATTGCACCAGATAGGACTGTTTCGGTTTTCACTTTTGTTGTTTTGTATTTTGTAGTGTTCTCGGTTATCGTCTATATTAAACATGTTGAACACTAACCACAATGCATTTTGGTCCTCCTCTCCTTCAACAGAAGAAAACCGTTACAATATTAGCCACATAATTCAAATAATGTATACAAATATTATCTATAAGTGTTGCAGATGAACTGGTAACTCTTGTGAGCTTAGCTGAATACATATAGCTGGAGTATAAACTATTCAAAAAGTCAGATGTCAGTGTGGTTCTCACTTTTAAATCAGTTTATGATGTAATCCTCCAATATAAAACACATGTTATCTTCAACATTAATAGAATCTGAGGGTGATGCAAGGATTTCAATTAAACTACCATTGTCAGAATCGGGTGGCCAATAGATGCATCCAATTACCACTTTTTTACCACCAAAAAATGAACAGGAGGACATTTCTATGAAATGAGATTCAACATCAATGTTATCAGATGTAAGTGCGAGGTCCTCTCTTACAAAGAATTGAAAATATTTATCAACAACAATCGACACTCCTCCCACTCTCGATGTTCAACAGTGGTGAACAGCATTATAATGAGACGTCTCTTCAGCCAACCATGTTTCTGAAAGGGCAACAATGGAAAATTCATGACTGAGAGAATACAGATAACGAACAAGGTGGTTGTGATTTTTAGGAAGACTGTGAACGTTTAACAGTTGTATCTGAGTGTTTAAAAACAGTTTGAGTCTTATCACTTTTGTCTGTGTGACAATGGAAGTCAATGGAAGTAGATCAAATGTACTCACATAACATTTGCAAAAGGTTTCATCAACTTTTTGAATGGCATGTTTTGTCATGTTTTGTTGTGGTATTTTCTGCTGGTCCTTGCAGAATACGATCATCATTATGTTTATCATAATAATAAGTATTTACAGAATAATCCATTCCAATGACAGTTGCTTTAGTTTGTATTTATTATCCCTCTAGTGGGCAAAGTTTGAAAATACTCCAGCAGACCCACATTTTGTCAGGGTCCCTGCAATCCGGGATCCTTGATATACGTCCCTATCCCATATACGTTTAAATGTAACATGGTTAAAAGGCGCTGCATGGTCAATCTACATTTACATTACATTACATTTAAGTCATTTAGCAGACGCTCTTATCCAGAGCGACTTACAAATTGGTGCATTCACCTTATGACATCCAGTGGAACAGCCACTTTACAATAGTGCATCTACATATTTTAAGGGGGGGGGGGGGGGGATCTGCCCTCTGCATTGGCTGTGCAGCACTTACGGTGATATAGCCACTGCAGAAGTCAGGGCATTCATACTTCTTGCGCTTCGCGAAGCAGCGCAGAGCTGTTGAGCTGAGCTGGTGTGAAGGAAGTTGTCAAGGAAGTGAGTTTGTGTTTATACAGGACCTCATGCCCTCACCCACTGTCAACCAATCATGTCAATGCGGAGCTTTACGGAGCCCTCCGCATTGTTAGAGACAATTTATGCTTGATGTGGTCAAAGAGGTCAAAGTGTCGGTATGGAGAGTATGACGCAATTACATGGCATGCAGAGGCCAAATTGAGCTCCTCTGTATTTTGTAACAATGCAGAGGTCTCCTAATAGCTCTGAATTTACATGATTGGTTGATGGTAGGTGTGTGTGTGTGTGTGTGTGGGGGGGGGGGGGGGGGGGGGGGGGGGGGTCCTGCATAAACACAAACCGACTTCCTTGACAACAGCTCTGCTCAACAGCACTGCACTGTCTCTCAAGGCAAGACGTATGAATGTATGAATGCCTAGATTTCTGCAGAGGCCATATCTATGGATTCAATATCATGCCAAATGTATTGTGAACACACAGCCTGCATGTTTTATTCGTGTATCATGATCTGTACAAATAAGTACCAATCCATAAATGTAAATCACCAAACCATAAATGTAAATCACCAATCCACAAATGTAAATCACTTTCCACAAATGTAAATCACTTTCCACAAATGTAAATCACCATCCACAAATGCAATTCACTATCCACAAACACCTTTTGATTTGTATTTGTAAATGGATATATTGCTTTCTATTTTTTTTAATAACTGCAAATATGTAGGTAATTTCCAAGGGCCTAAGTAAAGTAAAATGTAAAATAAAGTAAAAGTAAAATAAGTCAAATGACTGCCATAAAGATTTGCATATAGGAGAGATAATGCGCAAACATGACAGATATGGCAAACCTGCTACTCCACATTTGTAGGCGTTAATTAAGGTAAACCAGATTTTTGGCAGGGATTTGACGAGAAGAAAAAGACACGAGTAGACAAATCAAATCAAATTTTATTTGTCACATACACATGGTTAGCAGATTAGCAAGTTAGCACTTTGTAGTCGTAGAAAAAAAAGTTATCACGCGTAGAAAACAATTTGTAGTTGTAGAAAAATAGTTATCACGAGTAGAAAGTGATTTGTATAAAAATAAGAACTTGAAACAATGTTTTAGTGTTGCTGTAGGTTTATTCGAATTCCAAAAGACGGCGCTAGGATCCAGCGTCCCGAGCTCTGATTTTCCCTCCCGACCGTGCAGCTCGATCTATTCTAAACGGTCCGCCAGAACCCTCACACGCATGCCGCTACTTCCTGGATGGAAGAATGGAACGCTTCCAGCGCTGCCCTTGCCTTTGCAACATTCTCTCTACAATCAATCTAAGTGACCGCGCGAGTCACCGCTGAAAGGACGAACACATACAAACAGTATTATTCGAACACTTTCTCTTCAAGTTTACGAAATTGAGTCGGACTCGTTTACTTTTCCTCTAGGATTGACTTTTTCTCCGTGAAAAGAAAGCCTGTCTGCATGTGGCGGACCATCACAACTATTTATCTGCGGTCCGCATCCATAGATATTCTTCGAAACATATGCTGATTTGTTTCAATTGAATTACCATCAAACTAAACTCAATTTGGGGTTGCAGCTGTGTTCAAATCCTATGTGGTTTACGTGTGTTTTCTGCAATCAAGTTTATGTAATTTTGTAGACCTCAAACTTTGTCACCCGTTGCCTTCTGTTGCTCTCGATGACTATTCTGACATGCGGCGAATACTGGAATCTAGCCACTGGTGGACCTTATCCTTCATGTTTTCAGCATTGGCCATGTTTACCCACTGCTATCCTGGTAAGTCGTTGCATGGTTTGCAATATTGTATTATATTTGACAATGTTCATTGCAGTGTGTGTCATGCATATGTAGGAAATAATGCTCTGATATGTGTCGTGTAGTCAAGGGGAATAACATTGCCGATGTTATGTTACCCCAATCACGAAAAGATAACAGGACGAGAAGACTTGCTGCTATAGCTACTGCCGCACGCATGGAAGAGAGGACCTTCATCCTACATACATAATGCGACTGAAATGGGCCACTCCTGTCAGCAATTCAACATAATTAAAATGACATGACCTCGAATGGAGAAGAATGAGTCTATGCGTAATATTACGCTATACAATGTTCTAATGGTTTCAGTAAACCAGCCGAGAAGATTTTGCGCGATTCTTAGCTCATACAGAAGGTGACAGGGCGTCAATGTCTGTCCGGTACTTTAGCAGGTCTGATCGATGCACACATACAGTATGTAGTGATGTAACAGTGGGACTGGAACCTGGCCGGTGCCTAGAGAACGAATCGAGGGATCACGTCTCCTAAATTCCATCGCTCCCGCGCATGGCCGTCCAGAGCCGAGGTTTTAATGCACCATCAAAGCCTACGACTTTGATAGCCTAGGCTATAATTCTGAGTGCAAAACATAAACAATGGCATGTTTGAGTGCATATAGCCTTTAAGTACACACACACTCAATGGAGCAGTTCATCATTTACACTTGTGAATGGTGAATATGACGAAACAGCCTAGATAATACTAGGCATTCAGAGAAATACAAAATGACCTACTGATTGTGTCCATATAATTCAGCACTAAAGGCTAACATTGGTTGTTGAGTGCAGACTTCTCAACTTAAGAATATGGTTGCAAACCAAGGGGATGCACTCATGCCATTACATTGCTGCAATGTGTGGTTTCTAGATTAAGCAGTGTATCATAGTTGATGACCTTGATGGAAAGTTACAAACACCCCTTGTGAACTTTAAATAAAACATGCATGTCATCTTATTACAGCCTCATAGCTACATTGTTATAACATGGTACTTGTGTTTTCACCTGTTGTCTGCACAGCTGCACTCTAAGTTCAACTCTGCTATTCTTTGCTCCCACCTCAGTATAAGAGGCTGAACAAGTCACATATTGAGATTCAGTCATCAATCATGTAATAGTTTCCCAATGTGATTGTAGTGTTGGTCCCATAGGAGCTTTTCAGGCCGAGGGGTGAGAGATGAAGAGGTGAGGGATGAGAGAGAGGACAGTAATAACATTTTCTAGGACAAAATCAGGGAGGGTCCAGCCACTGGACAGACAAATGATACTGCTGCCATGGATGTGCATATCTTAAAAAATATTACTCAAGATTCACACAGAAGAGTTACATGGTTTCAGTTTCCATAAGTTGTGTCCAGTCTGTCACAGGTCCTATTCAGCAGGTCACTCACAGCCACATTGAACTGAAGTTCAACCATCCAGAATATTTATCTGATCACCATATCCCCCTGGTCACATCTGGTTTGCACCGTCTGCATCCCATCACCTGTCCAATCAGCACCCAGGCTACAGAGATGAGGAAGAAGAGCAGGGGGATTATGGTACTGTCTGAGATACATTCAGATTAGATCCCGTATTCATAAAGTGTCTCAGAGTGTGAGTCCTCAACCCCCTGTCCATATAATCTTATTTATGATGATCTAAAAGGCCAAACTGATTCTAGATCATTCAGGACTCCTACTCTGAGACACTTTATGCAGGTCCAGACCTCCAGAGAGAGAGGAGAGCCATACTCTAGCCAGGAGAATATGCTCTGCGTTCCATCCACTCTCCTCCTTAAACTTCATTAGAACAGTGATGAATGTCCAGGCAATAAGGCACTCTTACTAAAGGACTAATACTGCTGCACTCAAGGACTCAGACATATCAATGACTGTCCTCTGTCTCCACCCCCTCTTCCATCCTTCTCTTAAACAATCCCTCCCTGATGTGAGCTATCAAGTTAGCTGAATTTACAGCTGAAGAGTCAGTAGCTACTACTCTGGGTGGGTAGAGGGCAGTATGGAGAATTGGAAGGGAAATTCTCTGGCAGCGGTTTACCTGATATACATCCTGCCCTTTCTCTGCCTCCTCATGGTGTCTTTTGACTGTGATTTTTAATGTGCTATTGTTGCTGTTATTCAGTCAATGTAGATGGTCCTTGGCATTTAAAGACCTAGTCCCCATAAAATGTTTGTCCTGTTATTGTGGGAATATCCCTAATGGATGGGTCATGTTAATGTGTTCATTTTCAATGAGTGTGAGCTGTATGGTACATAATGTGTTGTTGTGATGGAATGCTATGAAGAGATGGCTCACAGCACTTCCAAGTTCAAACAGTCTCAGAAAGAGGCACGTTCTTGTCACTGATGATGTTTACTCTTTTGCTACTGTAGGCTATTGTCTTTCTCTGCAAGACCCTCTCGACATTTTCTAACACAGTAACCCCTCTATTGATTTGGTTTGATAGATACACTCTTTCACCTTATTATTAGAGCAAAGCTGAAACCAAGCTACAGTATTTCATCCCATGTTTAAACGAAGCAGTGTTCATGTCTGAAGTCCTTCACTGGTTACACAGCACGTTCACCTCCCCTCACATCAAACAATGGAGTGATTGAAGCATTTTGCTACAATCGCAATACCATGTGTATGTGACAAATAACATTTGATTTGGTTTGAAGCATCATGGAGGATTTGGTACTCTCGGTAATCCAAGCAGTTCTCTGTATAGATGAGGGAGCAAAAAGTACTTAAAAAAAATACTGACAAATACAAATCAAGGATCCAGTCATATAGGAGTACAGTACATACAAGCCCTGTCTTAAATGCATGTCTGAAGTGAAAAAGGCACATCTTATATTTTGGTATTTGGCAAAGTTACTACTGTTTTGCCTCTGTTGATTTGATCGACCCTATGCTGTCCTTAGATGCAAAGGTCTCTTGATGTTGGCTGTGTTTAGAAGGTTCCAGAGTCTTTTTGATATGGCCCAGCTCTGCTGAGAGAGTTACGCACAGTGGAGGGCCTTTCTGTTAATGGAACTCTCAACACGGAATCTGTTTCCTACTTGTTTAAAGGAGGCTAGAGTAAAATGGAGGGTTGTTGGATTATTTTGACTTGGAAGGGTTGGGTTTTCCAAGGACATGCTTCTCCTCTGTTTTGGAATTCTGTTTGTGCTCTATTGTTATATGTTTACGTGACATGAGAGTTTCTTATGTAAGTGATATTTAAGGAGACTTGAAAATTCAATAAGTGTGCTTTATATAGTATACATCATATTAAACTGATATTGTGTATGCGTGTCTTAGCTGTGTATAAGACATTGTGAAGTGTTTGCGTGTGTGTGTACAGCTGTGTGTCTGCATGTGCTCTCCGTCCTATGATTGTGTGTGTGTTTGTTTTCCATACTATTAGTTGATGACAGGGAAAGGCTGAACCTGTACAGAGTGTTGTGATGTGTCAGTCTGACAGACTGATAGCTAAGACGGCAAAACAGCCATATACACACACACACACACACACACACACCACACACACACACACACACACACACACACACACACACCACACACACACCACACACACCACACACACACACACACACACACACACACACACACACACACACACACACACACACACACACACACACACACACACACACACACACACACACACACACACACACACACACACCACACACACACCACACACACACCACACACCACACACAAACCACACACACACCACACACACACCACACACACACACAATACCTTGAGGCTGCAATCCTTAATGGTGAAACTGCCACGTTTGATAATACAACAACTAAGAAGTTACTGCAAACAACGAACACAGTTTTTCCCCCTTAGACATCATTGCACAAGTGATCGAACAGCACAATATGTACTGCATTTTTTTTTACCATGCTGTTCCCCGGCAACAAAAACAATAACAATGGTGGTGGTGCGGCCAGTGGCGCAGATCTTTCGTGGATCTCGGCTTTAAGGAGCTCTTGTAAACAGCCTACAGACATTCTTTGTTTAATGCAATACTGTGTATTTCATTCTTTGTAGTGTCTGCTTCCCTCATGCCTAATGAGGCCTAAGCTCTGTTGTGTTTGAGTGGCTGCCAATATAATGAAATCAGAAAGGGATCGTTCTTTCTCCCCATCGCGTCTCTGCCTCTCTCTCCTCTCCAATCCCTGACCTGCATATTGAAAGGTAGTAAATCATTTAACTGAAAGCCAAAGGGATCGATAAAACAAAGGCATTAAAAGTAATTGGACACATCGATCGAAATGCACATTTTTCTATCAGAGATCAGTTGGTCATTCTTTCATGTCTCTTCCATGCTGAAACAGAAACACAGTTCACCATACTTTATCAGTAGGAACCTCAAAAGAGATGTACCCAAGCTTTCCGTCTTTGGAATCAAAATTGTGGTCTGGTGATTTATGCTAGCTATCGTTGTGTTTCCTCCAGAAGAATGGATTTTCCAAAGACTGGCTTTGAAGGTTAGTGACACCATGACTCACCTTGTGGAAAGCAAGTCTTTTCAGGAATACCACAGCCCTCTTATTAACCATTCCAAATAGTTTGTCTTGCCTTAGCAAACTCTTCTCTTCTTTGTGGAGCCAGATGGTAACCCCTGAACTGGACAAGTGGAAAGCCCTGCCTACTCTGTCTGTTTTGATTTGAATAAAAGTTAATATTACCAAGGCAACAGCAGACCTAGAATTGCTCAAAGTATCTACATGCTACTCGTTAATTTCCTAAATTTGACTACGCATCGAACATGTATTAACTGTAAAACACATGGAGGAATGAAAGATTCTGTTCAACATGAGGTTATGGCACTCAACCACACTGTCACCTGAGGGTACATACAGTAGGCCTATCTTTCACAGAATGATGCAATATGGGAGTTGGAATGAAGTATAGAATTATCTTGCTGAAAGCTACGAGCAATGGAGTACACAGTTCAGTATTTAAGTGCATTCCTCCCCAACACAATTTGTGAGTGTTGCTTGAGGGACAGGTGTAATGAAATGAACATCTTAGCCTGAGACCTCGAGCCTGGCATGTCTCTGCCTGTAAACACACACCACAAGCAAACAAACTGAGTTGATTTCTGTTGATTTGATGTCCTTGTTTTCCTAGTAGAAGGCCTCTACAGTTGAAGTCGGAAGTTTACATACACTTAGGTTGGAGTTATTAAAACTTGTTTTTCAAACACTGCACAGATTTCTTGTTAATTAACAAACTATAGTTTTGGCAAGTCATGACACGTGTTTGTAGGAAAAAGGGGGAGGCTTGCAAGCCGAAGAACACCATCCCAACCGTGAAGCACGGGGGTGGCACCATCATGTTGTGGGGGTGCTTTGCTGCAGGAGGGACTGGTGCACATCACAAAATAGATGGCGTCATGAGGGAGGAAAATTATGTGGATATATTGAAGCAACATCTCAAGACATCAGTCAGGAAGTTAAAGCTTGGTCACAAATGGGTCTTCCAAATTGACAATGACACCAAGCATACTTCCAAAGTTGTGGCAAAATGCCTTTAAGGACAACAAAGTGGCCATCACAAAGCCCTGACCGTAATCCTATAGAAAATTTGTGGGCAGAACTGAAAAAGCGTGACTCAGTTACACCTTCTCTGTCAGGAGGAATGTGCCAAAATTCACCCAACTTATTGTGGGAAGCTTGTGGAAGGCTACCCAAAATGTTTGACCCAAGTTAAATATTTTAAAGGCAATGCTACCAAATACTAACTGAGTGTATGTAAACTTCTGACCCACTGGGAATGTGATGAAAGAAATAAAAGATGAAATAAATAATTCTCTCTGCAATTATTATGACATTTCATATTTTTAAAATAAAGTGGTCATCCTAACTGACCTAAGACAGGGAATTTTTACTAGGATTTAATGTCAGTTTAAATGTATTTGGCTAAATTGTATGTAAACTTCTGACTGTAGATCAGCAAGCAAAGCTTCTCACTCCAACAGTGCAGCCGCTCTTAGTCCTAGTGAATAGCCTCCTCATTAAATCCTAGCAGTGATGTTTGTTTTTACCACTTTAGAAAGATCCAGTGCAGCTATTTTTATCTCCATATCAAATCATTTCTGGGTAACAATTCCGTACCTTACTGTGATTGTTTTCAATTAAAATGGTCAAAAAGGAACAAAAATTGCTTCTTTGCAAAGAGCAATTTCTCAAGCAATAATTATGTCAGAGTGGGGAGGGTAAAACTGAAAAGTAGCTGTTATTGGCAGAGAGGTTTGGAAGTCTATTAACAAATGTGCCGCCTAGTGATAGCACCAGGCAGGTCAAAACTCCATCCCACCAAAACAGACTGACATTTCAGGCAGCCTTTTTAAAAATAAACATTATCATAATGTACTTTGAGACATGCGGCCTGGCCTGCTGTACTTCCAAGGCCGAGAGACCCTACGTTGGACGTGTATTATTTTGTCACATGCTTCATAAACAACCGGTGTAGACTAACAGTAAAATGCTTACTTACAGGACCTTTTCCAGTTATGCAGAGTTAAAGATGGAAATTATGGTGGAGACATTATGTACAAAAAATGTTAAGATCAGCATAGAAAACCCCCACACACAAAATAGCAGAATTGGTCAGGAGCCCTTAAAGGCGTTGGCATGCTTCGGTTTGGGTGGCACCTAGCCGAGTGTACTTGCATACTCACTTAAAAGATGTTCACCTGAAAAAAAGAAGGAGGGAACGTGGCAATATTACCCCGGGACATTGGAGGGCAATGAGCTGGTCATAGCCATCTACGGCCTTTACCAGGAAGAGACCTGCAGGAGAATATATTAGTGACACAGAGAGACACTTAAGTGGGATCTTCAATATTTGCTTTACCTAGCAAGACATATAGGCACGAGACAGATGTAGGGGCGTACTGCAGAGAGAGCGATGGTGGGGTGTTTCAAGAGTTCTTTTGGATCCAAACTGCTGCAGAAGACCCTCAATTTACCACCACCTGCTGTTCTGCCATGTACCACACTTCACTTTTTCTCATTTCCCTTGTTACGGCATACATATATGTAACTCTATATGGGAAATACAATTTTATCAAGGCTTTTGGAATATGGTTCCTGGAAAAGGGTATGGTGTTTTATTGCTGTTGACCAAATAGGCAATATTCTATATCTGACAGTCTCTTGTTACCTCTCATTCACAGGTGTCCATGTCAATGAACCTGGGTGTACCTACAGTCGTGGCCAAAAGTTTTGAGAATGACACAAATATTAATTTTCACAAAGTCTGCTGCCTCAGTTTGTATGATGGCAATTTGCATATACTCCAGAAAGTTATGAAGAGTGATAAGATGAATTGCAATTAATTGCAAAGTCCCTCGTTGACATTCAAATGAACTGAATCCTCCAAAAACATTTCCACTGCATTTCAGCCCTGCCACAAAATGACTAGCTGACATCATGTCAGTGATTCTCTCATTAACACAGGTGTGAATGTTGATTAGGAGATGGCTCCTTGCTGTCCCCATAAACTGTGCTGCTGCTCCAGTTTCAAATTTTTTTGGCTGGAGATCACTCTGTCATGCTGATTGAGTTCGAATAACAGACTGGAAGCTTCAAAAAGAGGTTGGTGCTTGGAATCATTGTTCTTCCTCTGTCAAACATGCAAGGAAACCTGTGCCGTCATCATTGCTTTGCACAAAAAGGGCTTCACAGGCAAGGATATTGCTGCCAGTAAGATTACACCTAAATCAACCATTTATCGGATCATCAAGAACTTCAAGGAGAGCGGTTCAGTTGTTGTGAAGAAGGCTTCATGGTGCCCAAGAATGTCCAGCAAGCGCGAGGACCATCTCCTAAAGTTGATTCAGCTGCGGGATCGGGGCACCACCGGGATCGGGGCACCACCAGTACAGAGCTTGCTCAGGAATGGCAGCAGGCAGGTGTGAGTGCATCTGCACGCACAGTGAGGCGAAGACTTTTGGAGGATGGCCTGGTGTCAAGAAGGGCAGCAAAGAAGCCACTTCTCTCCAGGAAAAACATCAGGGACAGACTGATATTCTGCAAAAGGTACAGGGATTGGACTGCTGAGGACTGGAGTAAAGTCATTTCTCTGATGAAACCCCTTTCCGATTGTTTAGGGCATCAGTAAAAAAGCTTGGCCGGAGAAGACAAGGTGAGCGCTACCATCAGTCCTGTGTCATACCATCAGTCCTGTGTCATACCAACAGTAAAGCATCCTGAGACCATTCATGTGTGGTGTTGCTTCTCTGAGGAGAAGACAAGGTGAGCGCTACCATCAGTCCTGTGTCATACCAACAGTAAAGCATCCTGAGACCATTCATGTGTGGTGTTGCTTTTCTGAGGAGAAGACAAGGTGAGCGCTACCATCAGTCCTGTGTCATACCAACAGTAAAGCATCCTGAGACCATTCATGTGTGGTGTTGCTTCTCTGAGGAGAAGACAAGGTGAGCGCTACCATCAGTCCTGTGTCATGCCAACAGTAAAGCATCCTGAGACCATTCATGTGTGGGGTTTCTTCTCAGCCAAGGGTGTGGGCTCACTCACAATTTTGCCTAAGAACACAGCCATGAAGAAAGAATGGTACCAACACATCCTCCAAGAGCAATTTCTCCCAACCATCCAGGAACAGTTTGGTGACGAACAATGCCTTTTCCAGCATGATGGACACCTTTCCATAAGGCAAAAGTGATAACTACGTGGCTCGGGGAACAAAACATCAATATTTTGGGTCCATGGCCCCAGACCTTAATCCTATTGAGAACTTCTGGTCAATCCTCAAGAGGCGGGTGGACAAACAAAAACCCACAAATTCTGACAAACTCCAATCATTGATTATACAAGAATGGGTTGCCATCACTCAGGATGTGGCCCAGAAGTTAATTGACAGCATGTCAGGGCGGATTGAAGAGGTCTTGAAAACGAAGGGTCAACACTGCAAATATGGATTCTTTGCATCAACTTCATGTAATTGTCAATAAAAGCATTTGACACTTATGAAATGCTTGTAATTATACTTCAGTATTCCATAGTAACACCTGACAAAAATATCTAAAACACTGAAGCAGCAAGCTTTTTGGAAATTAATATTTGTGTCATTCTCAACTTTTGGCCACGACTGTACAACTACCGCAACTCTCGTTTTCATAGAGTCATAGAGAATGCATTTGGCATCATGACTGGAAGGATGAGGATTCTTGATCGTCCAATCTAGTGTACCCTTGAAAAGGCTAAGGACATTGTGAAGGCATGTGTGTCTCTCCACAACTACCTGTCCTCCACGGATGAAGCTCATGAGCTGAATGCAAGATACGTGCTTCCTGCTTTTGGTGACATGACCCTCCCTTCTGGCATCTACCAACCTGGAGAGTGGAGCAGAGTTGTGGCAGGGGACAACAATCTCCAAGAGCCAGGGAGACTCTCGTGCCAGGGCGACACTGCTTGCAAGTGAAACAAGAAACAAGCTCAGGGACTTCTTCCTCTCCCTCCCTGGACCTGTGCCATTGCAGGAAGACATGGTAAGGAGAAGACAACTCAACCCAAGGCCAGCCAATCATGCAGAATAGGCCTATGTTAGGCCTATGGACTGCTCACCCACACATATCCTTGATGGACACACACAGACTCACAGTTCTTCTTTGTGTGCACCGTGAACCAAAGTACTTTGTACTAAAATTATTTTTGATCTTGTTAATTAAATGAAACTTGATTATATCTCACTGTGCTTTAATATTATATTTAAGATTAAGATTAGATTGAACTACACCACACAAGTAGAAGACAGCCTGTAAAGTCTGTGAAACACAGCTCTTCTCAATGTTGTCAACACTTCATGTTCAAAAATAACGCATTGAAACACCTTGTATTGAGATGAAGAAACAGAGCTTTTTTAGTACACAAAAATACATCTTTATTCTTTCATCTGGGCTCTGAAAGTAAACCACAATACAACACAGAAGTGTCTGCTGAGAACAGACATGGAAACAACACGTGTCAATTAAATATAATTCAAGTGTCAGACAAATGTAATTATTTGTACATTACAAGTGTCTGCGAAAAAACGGACGTAAACAACATGTGTAAAACATGAAAGTGCCTGACTCCTGAGATGTCTGAACAACACCAGAACATTGTTCATTTCACTGTGGTCCCAGTCGTTTGATCCATGTCCTCTTCCTGAAGTCACGCTTCAAGTCATTCAGCTGGTGATCGAATTCCTCCCAGTTTTGGTGATATTTCATCCATGAAATCTGCTGTAGGTGCCATGGCCCTGTGAAGAGAGGGGGAAATTAGAGGAGTGTCTGTTAACAGCAGTGTGGTGAGGAAAGGGAAATAAAGGAGGAGAGTCTGAAATGTTTTACCTCTGGGACAAACTGTTGGCTCGGTGCACGACCGGAGTCTACAGCTCTTTTCTTCCTTCTCACGCCCCTGCTACTACTGCTGCTGCTCTGTGGCATTAGTGAGGAGTAGGTCTTGGAGGTGGGCCCAGGATAGAGCTTCCTAGGTCCGGCATGGAGATGGTTTCCCATTCTGCACTGCAGTTCAGTGTGGGATATGGGCTGGGGGGCGGTGAACAGCTGGTGCTGTCCCCATTCACTGGTGTTTGCCTTTTTGAAAAAGAAAGAAATTACAGGGCTATTTAGTACACATATGCAAACCATCCAAAAGTATCAATGAACCACGTATCAAATATCATTAACTCAGACTACAATTAACTACAATGTTTCAAACCTTTCAAGAGTTGAGTAGGCCTGGCCAAGTTACAATTTTGTAACATTTTAGCTAGCCGGACCTTGCTACTGAACTTTGACTTCGGTTTTACCGAGATGGGAAGCTTAGATTTTCTTTCTCTGACAAAATTATGTTTGACCAAAAAGTTTAAAAAAGGTTTTTTTTGTTGGTTGGCTTGCTTTCTCTCCACGCGTCTGCTATTATGCTAGCTAGACATCCAAGTAGCTAGCGCTAATTTATTAGCTTTTGTTAGCAAAAATGGCTAATGTTTTCCTTGACTACAATGAAAATACAACACACCTCATCCTCTGATGAAGACTGGTGAAGTTGCTTTCCTTCTTCCCATGCTTCACATGCCTAACAAGCCAGGGAAGCTGCAACGAACATTACCACACTTTTTCAAACGAGTGACTGGGTCTGAACCCACTGTCTCTGCAATTTTCCTCCATGAATTAGACTTTACATGCTGGTCTTTATATAATGCATGGCTAGAATCGTAGAGATGCAGTTACTTCTGTACCTCCTCGGCCAAGTGATGCTCAATGTTGTTGTTGTTTGCCATGTGGAATCCACACTGAGTTTCGGGCTGAATCAAGGAAAAGAAACTTGTATCACCCCAACAGTTCATCACCGAAGGAGTGTAGATTTCAGTTTCTGAATTTCGGCTTGCCTCAAGAAATATTTTTGTGTGCACGAACACTTAAAAAAAACTTGCCAAAGACCAAAACAAACCAAAACGTAAAATGTCTTAAAAACACGTTTTGGTTTGTTTTTGTCTTTGGCAAGTTAAAAAAAAAAGTATTTGTGCACACCAAAACATTTCTTGTGGCAAGCCGAATTTCGGTAGCACAAACGGTTACAAACTGTTCCTGATTGGGAGGCATCCGTGCGCCTTAAGACTGCTGCTATCCACTGCAGCGCCCTCTGTTGTGTATTTGGGTACGTGTGTGTGTGCATGACTGTGTGTGTGTGTGTGTAGTTACTGTATGTGTGCATGCCTGTGTTTGTGTAAGTACTTTGCGCCAGTCACTGTGATCAGCTCAAATGTACTTTGAGTGGACAAAGTTTGTGAACATTTACAGATGCACATTTCAGATCGCAGTCATCACAGTGGTGAAGTCTGGAGATGTAAGCAGCAAGGCATTTGCACGATGTCATGATATTATCCCAGTGACATATCACAGGAAGTAACTGCAGTCAGACAGACCACAACTTTTCCTGGATGAGTTGGACCCAACACCTGTCGCTTAGTAGATTTTAGAATTCTCTTTGAGAAGTTAACTTTTTGTTTAGTTTTTTTTGTGTAATATGACATGACTTAAGTTGAAGTTAAAGTAAAATATTATTTAACCATGAATGACAAAAGCCTCCGTTGTGAATATTTGTGCCCAAATTGATGGGGAAGAACTGCTGAGTGAGTAAGTTTTTGAGGCAGAGAGAGCAGTGTTTAGTGTGCAGTAGAGAAGTCTCCATATCCATGCTGTTGACATAACCCCTGTGGAGATAATGCAAATGTTTCACTTCCCCTAACACAAACATCCAACCACCCTCTAGTAGCAGCTGTAATTAACCAGACATTTCAATATCATGACCTTTTCTTCTGACATTTTCATATTTCAATAACATTGTTTCAGGCTTCTCTCAACAAAAGATAGCTCTCATTTATTGTCAAACTGTCATAAAGTAGCAGTTGCTAACCAAAAAATGGGATCTAGATTCTGGAAGTGAAAAAGTAGAACAGTATGACAATGAATGAATTTGAAAGAAGCAGCCTGTTTTGTAATCCTAACTTCATATCTAGTTCAGAATAAGCCTGAAACCAGATTATGGGGGGACAAGTAAGAAGGTTGTTTGGTCACATCTCTGTGTGCATCGCTCCCTGCCTTCCCATCACACTGGTAGAGGAGCTATTGGCCTGATAGTGGATGTCTGTTGTTGACAGGATTTGTCCCCAGTCATGTGACACGTGTGTTTATCACAGCAGAGACAACCTCTCCTCTCCCCAGCCAGATGATTAGCTAGCTAGGGGATTCTAGACACACACACACACACATAAACATCAGTGTAGAAAACTATGGGCAGTTAAAACACAGTGGCGGTTCATTGAGGTGTATTGAATGGGTCTCTTTCCATGTCATTGGTCATTTTGGTCGTTGCCTTTCACAGTGCTACTGCTCTTGTAGAAATGAAGGCTGTCACCTCTCCCGTGTCGAGATATAATCATCAATTCTGCGCACTGAGATCTCTGTCACCTTGGCTGTTCTCTTCATGCCAGCCCACCAATGGCACGGTCAGACCCTTTCATCTGGAACGCCAGTGGGATCCAGAGCTCTCATCCCTCTGCTATGTTATGATCAACTAACTGAGCCATTCACCTGAATCAGAGAGGTGCAGGGGGCTGCCTTAATCAACGTCATCGGCGCCAGGGGAGCAGTTGTTATGGTCAACTAACTGAGCCATTCACCTGAATCAGAGAGGTGCAGGGGGCTGCCTTAATCAACGTCATCGGCGCCAGGGGAGCAGTTGTTATGGTCAACTAACTGAGCCATTCACCTGAATCAGAGAGGTGCAGGGGGCTGCCTTAATCAACGTCATCGGCGCCAGGGGAGCAGTTGTTATGGTCAACTAACTGAGCCATTCACCTGAATCAGAGAGGTGCAGGGGGCTGCCTTAATCAACGTCATCGGCGCCAGGGGAGCAGTTGTTATGGTCAACTAACTGAGCCATTCACCTGAATCAGAGAGGTGCAGGGGGCTGCCTTAATCAACGTCATCGGCGCCAGGGGAGCAGTTGTTATGGTCAACTAACTGAGCCATTCACCTGAATCAGAGAGGTGCAGGGGCTGCCTTAATCAACGTCATCGGCGCCAGGGGAGCAGTTGTTATGGTCAACTAACTGAGCCATTCACCTGAATCAGAGAGGTGCAGGGGGCTGCCTTAATCAACGTCATCGGCGCCAGGGGAGCAGTTGTTATGGTCAACTAACTGAGCCATTCACCTGAATCAGAGAGGTGCAGGGGGCTGCCTTAATCAACGTCATCGGCGCCAGGGGAGCAGTTGTTATGGTCAACTAACTGAGCCATTCACCTGAATCAGAGAGGTGCAGGGGGCTGCCTTAATCAACGTCATCGGCGCCAGGGGAGCAGTTGTTATGGTCAACTAACTGAGCCATTCACCTGAATCAGAGAGGTGCAGGGGGCTGCCTTAATCAACGTCATCGGCGCCAGGGGAGCAGTTGTTATGGGTTAACTGCCTTGCTCAAGGGCAGAATGGCAGATGTTTCCACCTTGCCGGCTCGGGAGTCAACCAGTGACCTTTCGGTTACTGCCCAACACTCTTAACCGCTAAGCTACCTGCCGCCCCATATGAAGGAGGTAAAAGAGTACGTAAAGATGGCTGGTAACAAAATATCATTACATTTCCGTTCTTCAGTAGTGCCACCGTTCGGCAAAACAGTAATATGACGAGGCAGAAATATATACTTCCTGCAACGTTCACCATGTAATATTCACGATATTCAACATAAGAGTTTAAGAAAAGGTAACTTTCGGTCAAGTCCTAAAGCAACCTTTTCCTTCTCCCAGTCACTGTGGCAAGTAGATAAAAAAAATCTACTAGCTACTCAGATTTTTTACCACCCAAAATATGTTTTGCATTAATTACATCACAAAACATAACATTAAGTGAATGATTATGCTTAGTAATGTTTCTAAAACAAGGAATGTATTACTAGTAAGATGGAATGTTGTACATTTCTGAATTAAATATAATATCTTGTGACCTGTGTCTCACCAAAATATCAGATGAGACAAAAAATGTCAACTCCACCATTTAAGGTGAAAGTGGTAATGGGGCCACTCAAGTCTTCATGTGTGCCTGTGAGAATCTGAATAGTAGAGGCCGAAAACATCTGTTCTCTTCACTAGCAGTGGAAGCAAATTCAAACTTTGAAAAATAACCTAACTTGTAAACAAAACACAATAAATATCCAAGAAACACATAGATAAAGTATCACTTTAGTAGTTAGACCAACTTTTATGCCTGTGCGCATTGCTTCTAAAAATGAATCTTTCAGCACTTCATTGACAGTGCACACAGCCCCCCAGCCAGGCAGTGCTGCTGCGCGAGGTGGGATACCTATAACGTTAGGATTTCTATTTCTTTGTGCGTTACCAGATATGAAACAAAATGTCAGAAATACTTTGAAAACAACTGCAGCATTTATTTTTCTATAAATCACTACTCACGTGCCCATTCTTGACTTTTTATAATGTTTATGAAATGCTCGCACTGTAGAGCCCTGAGTGTGACCACCTTCCAACGGGGCTGGTGATTAAACATTCTTACCTGCCAATGCCAAAATCTACCCACATTTGGCGGTTGATGATTTTAGGCCCTGGTTTCAGTATATCCTTTTCTCCCTGATTTGTTTGATGTTTTTGGTTGATGAGAGCAGATGATTTAAAAGGGAAGAAGTTCACACGGTATGTTGGATCCTTGCTAGATATTACTGCACTGTTGGAGCTAGAAACATTTTGTTGCACCTGCAATAACCTAACATAGCAGGCGTAAAATAAATGCCTGAAACTAGATCCCCCTACATACTGGTCTGAAACTAGATCCCCCTACATACTGGTCTGAAACTAGATCCCCCTACATACTGGTCTGAAACTAGATCCCCCTACATACTGGTCTGAAACTAGATCCCCCTACATACTGGTCTGAAACTAGATCCCCCTACATACTGGTCTGAAACTAGATCCCCCTACATACTGGTCTGAAACTAGATCCCCCCTACATACTGGTCTGAAACTAGATCCCCCTACATACTGGTCTGAAACTCGATCCCCCTACATACTGGTCTGAAACTAGATCCCCCTACATACTGGTCTGAAACTAGATCCCCCTACATACTGGTCTGAAACTAGATCCCCCTACATACTGGTCTGAAACTAGATCCCCCTACATACTGGTCTGAAACTAGATCCCCCTACATACTGGTCTGAAACTAGAACCCCTACATACTGGTCTGAAACTAGAACCTCCTACATACTGGTCTGAAACTAGATCCCCCTACATACTGTTCTGAAACTAGAACCCCCTAAATACTGGTCTGAAACTAGATCCCCTACATACTGGTCTGAAACTAGAACCCCTACATACTGGTCTGAAACTAGATCCCCCTACATACTGGTCTGAAACTAGATCCCCCTACATACTGGTCTGAAACTAGAACCCCTACATACTGGTCTGAAACTAGAACCCCCTACATACTGGTCTGAAACTAGATCCCCCTACATACTGGTCTGAAACTAGAACCCCCTAAATACTGGTCTGAAACTAGATCCCCTACATACTGGTCTGAAACTAGAACCCCTACATACTGGTCTGAAACTAGAACCCCTACATACTGGTCTGAAACTAGATCCCCCTACATACTGGTCTGAAACTAGATCCCCCTACATACTGGTCTGAAACTAGATCCCCCTACATACTGGTCTGAAACTAGATCCCCCTACATACTGGTCTGAAACTAGATCCCCCTACATACTGGTCTGAAACTAGGTCCCCCTACATACTGGTCTGAAACTAGATCCCCCTACATACTGGTCTGACACTAGATCCCCTACATACTGGTCTGAAACTAGATCACCCTACATACTGGTCTGAAACTCGATCCCCCTACATACTGGTCTGAAACTAGATCCCCCCTACATACTGGTCTGAAACTAGATCCCACTACATACTGGTCTGAAACTAGATCCCACTACATACTGGTCTGACACTAGATCCCCCTACATACTGGTCTTGACAAGAAGAGAAAATACTGTCGGGGAAGGTTCCCTTCTGCATTGTTCAACTAATGCAGAATATGTGGAGGAGTTAAGATGGAGTGTTGCCTTGTTAACGTCCAAAAGCGGAAGTCGCGTCACATGTTCTCTTTCCACTTCCCTTGACAAACGGAACATACGATTGTTGGGACTCTGCATCGCAGGTGTAAGCTCTGCAATCTACAAAACTGTGTACGTGACCATAAACGTTGATTTGATTTGAGTGCACAAAGATGAAAGGACGGTACTTACTGTCACTCCCAGCGTACTGAAAGAAATGTATTACTCGTTGTGAAGAGCAACTCGAATGTTCTTTCTTTCAGAACATAATGGCTCCTTCCCTTTACACAACATGCGTCATACAAGTGCATTCAGTGGAACGTTCAATTTACGCTTGTATCAGCTGGAGTGGTTAGTGCACACTGTAGGCCTACAGTAACTGCCTGCTGTACAGAGCCATCAGTTGAATCCCTCTTCATGGTTCTCTTCATCGTGGCCATAAGCCCAGTCATGCAGTATCAATTCTCCACTAACATCAAAGGCCAGTTAAATAGGAAGGGAGGAGGGCTGCAGGGCAGGCAGGCATAGTGTACATTACATTACATTTAAGTCATTTAGCAGACGCTCTTATCCAGAGCGACTTACAAATTGGTGAACAATCAACAGGGATTTCGTTTCAAAATGTCCTCCTCGAGCATGTGTTCTGTGATGGGTTCAGGTCCAACTGGGGGCAAGTTTAACACCTCAACCATCCACAGGCTCCCTCTCCAGCCCAGAGGCTGCTGACCCTTCACATGCCATGGTGGGCCAGCCCAGCAGATATCACTAATCATGGGCCTTCTCTGCTTTGTTTGTCCACACAGGCTTCCGTTTCTCTATGAAGGCCCGTATCCCCTCCTGTCCGTCTCTGAGAGCCAGGTTATCCACCATGACACGAGAGGCTATAGCGTAGGCCGCATCCCGACCCTGGGCCATAGTGTAGAGATATATGCTGACTGTGTCACAATTGGCATACTATTCCCTATATAGTGCACTAGTTTTGACCAGTGCGCATAGGGATCTGGTGAAAAAGAGTGCACTATGTATAGAACTGGACTCCTCTACTATTTTGGTAGTGTATTATAGTATTTCTAGCTATAATTGTAACAGTCATTTGGCCAGTTGGCAGCCAGGCTAAATACCTCATCAGCAGCGGCAGTGGAAAAAGAGAGGCTGCACTTGAGGAAAACTTTTCTTAAATATATTCAATTAGCTTTTTAAGAACCACACAATTTGATGTTACTGAAAGGTCAAATTGGCTAGATGGTGCTACAGGCTGCTAAAGGAATAGTTTATAATGAGGAAAGAAAAACCTGTAATTGACCGGATTCACATTTGGTATAGTGGAATGCCTTAAACGTTGCAATGATAATGAAGAATGAACGTGTCATTGGCAAACAGAAGGGCCTGCTTTGGGTGTTATTGACTTTCCTTGTTTGTGGGCAGATGCCTACAGTGTTTACAGTTTTCATCATTAATGTCAGTCGTCCAGGTTCATCACCGACTGCAGGCGTTAAGAACATCTCAATGATGTGCTGCGGATGTGGGATGTTATTCACAGTAGGCCAGTCGCTACAGTAGAATTGTTTTCTAAATCAATAGCTGTACAATTCATACAGGGAGTCATAACTCCTGACAGCGGCCCGAGAAATGACCCGGAAAGCACCCAGCACTTTAGCACTGTAATTGCCACACGTTGACAGCATCACTTTACTCCCAATAAATTCACTGTGACAGTATTTGTTGCTGTGTACTGTATGTGTGCCCAGGAGCATGGACTGTATCCTCTACTGTTTGATGATGCTAGGGGACACAGAACAGGCCAGGGAAGTATACTGTACAGTACAGTACAGTGAAGCCCAGGAGAGTTCAGTACTGTAGAGTAGACTCCAGTAGAATCCAGTACAGTCCAGTAGAGACCTGTAGAGTTCACTAGTAGAGAGATTGTTGAATGGTTCTGGGCAGGTCGCACATTTGCTGACTTAAGACATTAGTTTAGGATTTGAATATTTTATCCACAGTACATATAGCGCCGGGCGGGCTGAACTGCTTGTTTTGAATGGACGCAGGGAGATGTGTGTGAGCTGTCATTACCCCCCCCCCCGGTGTCTAATCTGGTTAATGGCTTTCACCAAAGCCCCCGATACACTTAATCACAGAGCTGAGCACAGCACACCATTAAAGCTACAGTTTGGGATTTGTTCAAAGGTAATTTTAATCAGTGAGCAAAACAAACAGGCTTTTTACCTGTGGCTGAATGAATCCACTGGGTGGACCAAAGGCTGATGCATATTGTTAGTTAGTTAGATGACTGCAAGTCGAGACATGGGGTCCTTAATGTTAGACCACTAACAGTAGATACGCAGTGCATATTTAAACAAGTCTGTTCTGTTTTTAGAGCACACATTGAAGTGTGTAGTTTAAAAATAACTTTGTTCAACATTGACTTCTCCTCAGGGTCATTCCATGTCATTTCAGCAGCCATGACACCCACCATCTCAGATTGCTCTGAAATGATTTCTGTAGTTACAAACAGATAATATTAGCATTGGTGCAACTTTATTTTTTTGACATATAATTTGACCTCTTAGATATTAAGCTAAATGATTGCAATGAAATTGGCCATTTTAAATGATAGGATTCAAATCCTCTTTTTGCTTTTTGAGGTGGAACGACCCCTCAGGAAGTCTTACAGTGGGGCTTGACAAAAGAGGTCAAGTCTTTCCTCAGTCACACAATAGAATACTGGGTCATCAACGGTACCATTATGAGTACAGAGGAAATGCCAGGATGTTAGGGTTTTTCCCACCACACCGTGTGGAGAGGGGAAAATGAACTTGCTGGAGACTACATGATTTACATGACCCAATTGGGTCTAATTGTCAGAGAGATTTAGTTTCAGAGTAGTAAATCTGGTCATTGTTTACAAAAAGTGATCTCAGTAAAGGTATTCTGTAAACAATTGTCCTGACAGTGGAACTAATCTAAGGTTCTCTGAGGAACAACAAAGCTGCTGCTTTGACCTAGTGATATTTGACTGGTCAAGTCACTACTGACCAGGAGTTCTTCCCTAGTGGAGGGCGACCTTACTAGGGATTGGTCAGGTAGCAGATGTCCAGGTCAGGGATTGGTCAGACGCCCAGCTCAGCTCATGTCAGCTCGGTGTGTCGTTGAGATGAAGATGTAACACTGATCTGAGTGGTTGACTAGTTTACTGAGCTTCTTTTCTCTTGAAGCTTGATCTTGCACAAATGAAAGATGATGGATCTCAAGAAGGGTTAACAGTATCTATAAAGGCATGTAACATAATATAATAAATGCTATGACTGTGACCAAGACTGTTTATTTACAGCATTGTACCTGTTTCCATTGAGGTTGGTTGTAAGAGGCGTTTAGTGTTTGTTTGACTATTAATTAGTTGTGGTTTATGTATAAGTCTTGGGGTTGTGTTCCCATCACCACATCGTTGGCTGATTTTAGCAATCTCGTTTTTTCCTGGCAGGCCTATGGTATAGTGGTGGTATAGTTCTGAGGGTCAACACAAACACCGTCTCCAGCTGGAGATGGAGAGGAAGAGCCTGAGGAATGAGAAAAAGCACACACACTTCTTTTGGCATCTCGTTCTCTTCTCAACCACTCCCCTCAACTCACTCACTGTTCTTCGTACCGTGTTCTCACCTTTCGGCTCAGTGAGTCTTTGTCGTTCGAAATGCATGGGATTTAACATGGTGGCCTTTCCTCTTATAAACACTTACTTAAGTAGAGTAAACACAAGCGGAGAGTTTCTAACCATGCAAAAAAATATAGACCGGGAACATTGCCATGTAAACAGTCGGTGGGTGAGTTGTTCACAACACAGTGGGCATTCTTCATTGGAGACAAACTGGGATAGCAGCTAGGCTCACCACACAGACATCAGCTGCCAGCCGGACTGGGTCTACTGCACATCTGTTCTCCACATGGTGCCCAGGAATTCCACAAGAGCAGTCTCTCACAGTCTGATGCTTTCACTAAACATCTAGCAATGTTCTCATCGAGTGCAGTCCCTGTGGAGAGGAAGCTACATATGTCTCTGGTTGGTAGGCGTATATGTATGTTTGGATTTAAGTCAGGAGAGTCCATTAGACTTGATACACAATAACTAGGCCTGATTTCCATCATGGTAACACTTTATTCGAACACAAGCTAATGTTTACGTACAGAACATTGGGAATGCTATACAACAAAACCTGTTTTTAAAAGTTTTGCTTTTGGGAGAGGTTTTGCGTTTGCTTCTTCCTCTGTTTGGCTCATAGAATCTGTAATTTAATGAAGAAATGACATCATAGCTGAAGATGCTGCTCTCAACTGGATCATCATGGCAGAAGGTTAGAAGTGTCCAACAGAACTATAGACAACCACCAAACCTCTTAGAAGCTTAAAAACTTGGAATGAAGGAACAGTGCCTCTGGGAGTACATACAACAAGGACCTACCGCCCATGTACAGTATATGACTGTTTAAAACAGTGTAGTGGGTGGGAAAGACTCTGATCATGGCACATGA
Source organism: Oncorhynchus gorbuscha (assembly GCF_021184085.1). Taxonomy (NCBI): domain Eukaryota; kingdom Metazoa; phylum Chordata; class Actinopteri; order Salmoniformes; family Salmonidae; genus Oncorhynchus; species Oncorhynchus gorbuscha. Next base: position 25,854,810 of record NC_060175.1, on the reverse strand, counting down.
TGTGGCTTGCTATACTATAGCTGGAAGGATTGAAAGCCACTACTGGATTATTCAGACAGCAGCTTGATGTGATTCTAGCTCAAATGGAAGAGAGTTGGATGTGGTTATGTGAACATGGATGTCATAAGGTGAATGCACCAATTTGTAAGTCGCTCTGGATAAGAGCGTCTGCTAAATGACTTAAATGTAAATGTTAAATGTAACATGAAGGGTTGAGTAGCAGATACAATGGCGCTGCGCTGTGCACACACACTCAACATGAACTTTCCCTTGACCTTGTTGTTTTCTAATAGTATTTTAATTGTAAACAGTATTACAATGAAGATTTAGGACATCAACTAAATATAAACCAGCATATTTTTGACATGTCCCCAGAATACACTCTGTAGTCCACTAATCCACTACTGTTGCAAGCCAGTGTACTGTAACTAAAGCAGATTATTGTGCCAGTTTTTCCGGTGCAGATTCAAACAGAGAGAACAGAGGTCAACTCAGTCTGTTGTATTATTTACTGTAGGATCACATGATCTCTGCCACCTTTGCAGGGAGCATCCCAATTGGCACCCTATGTCCTTTATAGGTCACCACTTTAGCACACTCTACAGTACCAGTCAAAAGTTTGGACACACCTACTAATTAAACGTTTTTTCTTTATTTTTACTATTTTCTACATTGAAGAATAATAGTGAAGACATAAAAACTATGAAATAATACATATGGAATCATGTAGTAGCCAAAAAAGTGTGAAACAAATGAAAATATATTTTATATTCTAGATTCTTCAACGTTTGCCTTGAAGACAGCTTTGCACGCTCTTGGCATTCTCTCAACCAGCTTCACCTAGAATACTTTTTCAACATTCTTGAAGGACTACCCACATATGTTGAGCACTTGTTGGCTGCTTTTCCTTCATGCTACAGTCCAAATCATCCCAAACCATCTCTATTGGGTTGAGGTCGGGTGATTGTGGAAGCCAGGTCATCTGATGCAGCACTCCATCACTCTCCTTCTTGGTCAAATAGCCCTTATACAGCCTGGAGGTGTGTGTTGGGTCATTGTCCCATTGAAAAACAAATGACAGTCCCACTATCCGCAAACCAGATGGGTTGGTGTATCGCTGCAGAATGCTGTTGTAGCCATGCTGGTTAAGTGTGCCTTGAATTCTAAATAAATTACCAACAATGTCACCAGTAAAGCACCTCCACACCCTCACACCTCCTTCATGCTTCATGGTGGGAACCACACATGCGGAGATCATCTGTTCACCTACGCTGCGTCTCACAAAGACAGTGGTTAGAACCAAAAATCTCACATTTGGACACATCAGACCAAAGGACAGATTTCCACCCTGTCTAATGTCAATTGATCATGTTTCTTGGCCCAAGCAAGTCTCTTCTTATTATTGTTGTCCTTTAGTAGTGGTTTCTTTGCAGCAATTTGACCATGAAGGCCTGATTCATGCAGCCTCTGAACAGTTGATGTTGAGATGTGCCTGTTACTTGAACTCTGTGAAGCATTTCTTTGGGCTGCAATTACGGAGGCTGGTAACTCAAATGAACTTATGCTCTGCAGCAGAGGTACCTCTGGGTCCTCCTTTCCTTTGGCGGTCCTCATGACAGCCAGTTTCAGCATAGCGCTTGATGGTTTTTGTGACTGCACTTGAATAAACTTTCAACGTTTTCCTGGATCGACTGACCTGTCTTAAAGTAATGATGGGCTGTCGTTTCTCTTTGCTTATTTGAGTTGTTGTTGCCATAATATGGACTTTTACCAAATAGGGCTATCTTTTGTATACCACCCCTACCTTGTCACAGCAGAACTGATTGGCTGAAACGCATTAAGAAGAAAATAAATTCCACAAATGAACTTTCAACAAGGGCACACCTTTTAATTGGTTAAGAGAATGCCAAGTGTGTGCAAAGCTGTCATCAAGGCAAAGGGTGGCTACTTTGAAGAATGAGTCAGTGTGTGCCCTAACTTTTGACTGGTACTGTATTGGGAAGTGGTTCCCAAGTCCAGTCCCCAAGTACTCCCTACACAGCACACATTTTTGTTGTAGCCCCAGACAAAAACACCCGATTCCACTTGTCAAGGGCTTGATTATTATTTGACATGTAGAATCAGCTGTGCTTGCCCGGGGCCACAACAACAATATGTACTGTTGGGAGTACTGGAGTTGAGAAACACTGATATAGGGAATAGGGTGCCATTTGGGACACAACCCTGCAGTAATGCCCTCAGGACCCCCAAGGCTAATCCCTGCCAGGGTAGAAAGTGCTTTCTCATAGCAGGCACCATGCTGAACGTTTTGTAGAGATGTATTCCTGGGCGGGCTATTTTACAGTACAGTATTTTATACTGTATTTGTACTGTATTCCTGACAATTTCTCTTCCTGGTCCGGAGTGTTGTGAATGCCCTCATTGGAGTGGAGAGCAGAGCTTGCTTTTTAACACTGTCACTGTGTGAATGTCTTTGTTGATATTTATCACTACTTGAGTTCAACTGAATACAATTTTTGAGCTGGGGTGAGTTAAGTAATCCAGGGGATGAGCATGTTCATCATAACCCTCAGGTCCATGCCAGGCTATACCTGGTAACCATGCTCATGGTTAAGAGAGGGAAGTATGGCCTTTTATGAATAATAATGAAGGTGTAGTGGTCCTGTGGTGGCTTTACTGAGGTATTTCTTCTCTTCTCCAGGGTAACACTGCTTGTTTTTGAACACGGTGTGAGGTCTACAGGGAGAACTGTGTGGAGCTGGAAATAGAAAGGGCTAGTTGGATATATGGTTCAGGGGAAAAGGAAGAAAATAATGAGTGCGTGTGAGCGATGCTCTTTGGATAAGGAGTTGTTTTGTCTGTTTTCCAGTCTGTATAAATCCTGCGTACTAGTATTTAATGGTATTTAACTAGTATTTAATGGACTGACGACGAAATGGACTGACAGACGAAAGGTTGTACTCGAAGGATTCTCATTTAATCAAGTGCATTATAATGTCTTGGAAACATGATGACATTTCAAAGGAAGGTAAATAATTAGTATGGAAACCTTATGTCATCATTGTAATGTCATCAGATTGACTTTAGATGCAGTATAACTTTAGCTAGGTAGCTAAGATTGAGGTGAGAGCACTGGATTTTAGCTAGCCAAAGTTAGGATTGCTAACTATTTTTTACAACATTTGCTGCTAATGTCAACATTGCCTTTCTCAAAAGTAAATTTGACGACATCAAAATAATGGCAAAGTTGTTTCCTAATAATTATTTGCCTACTTTTGTAATGTCATGGTATTTCCAGGCCGCTAAGTAATTCAGACAAAACAATCATTAGCCCCCTTTTTAACCTCTCTGGGATATGTGGGACGGTAGCGTCCCACCTGGCCAAAAGCCAGTGAAAATGCAGAGCGCCAAATTCAAACAAATTACTATAAACATCTAACTTTCATGAAATCACACATGCAAGGTAGCAAATTAAAGCTACACTTGTTGTGAATCCAGCCAACATGTCAGATTTCAAAATGGCTTTTCGGCCAAAGCAAACGATGCTATTATCTGAGGATAGCACCTCCGTAAACAAAGAGAGAGAAGCATATTTCAACCCTGCAGGAGCGACACAAAACGCAGAAATAAAAATATAATTCATGCCTTAGCTTTGACAAGCTTCTTTTGTTGGCATTCCAATATGTCCCATAAACATCACAAATGGTCCTTTTGTTCGATTAATTCCGTCTATATATATAAAAAAATGTCCATTTATTTGGTGCGTTTGATCCAGAAAAACACCGGTTCCAACTTGCCTACGTGACTACAAAATATCTCAAAAGTTACCTGTAAACTTTGCCAAAACATTTCAAGCTACTTTTGTAATACAACTTTAGGTATTTTTTAACATAAATAATTGATAAAATTGAAGACGGGATGATTTGTGTTCAATACAGGAGGAAAACAAACTGTAGCTAGTTTTCTGGTCTCGCGCCTCTATCTAACAGTACACTTCAAGTTACCCTCATTCAAGATGGCCATATTTCTTCATTACACAACCAATTTCTAAAGACCTTTGACATCCAGTGGAAGCGATAGGAACTGCAAGAAGGTCCCTTTAGAAATCTGGATTCACAATTAAAATCCATTGAAAAGAGAGTGACCTTGAAAAAATAATAATCTGAATGGTTTGTCCTCTGGGTTTCGCCTGCTAAATAAGTTATGTTATACTCAGACACGATTCAAACAGTTTTTAAAACTTCAGAGTGTTTTCTATCCAAATCTACTAATAATATGCATATCTTATCCTCTGGGGATGAGTAGCAGGCAGTTGAATTTGGGCATGCATTTCATCCGGACGTGAAAATACTGACCGGGCACCACTCGACCTTCAGGAGTCACTCGACCTTCAGGAGTCACTAAGGCGGACACCTTTACCAGACAGGCCGTGCGCTGTGTTGATTTTTGTCTATTCACACCAGACGTGATCTTGGCACACAGGTTAAAATACAAAAACCAATTGGGAATCAATTATATTAATTTGGGTGCATGTCAAAGTACACATGAAACATTCATGGACATTTAGCTAGCTAACTGTTGGGGAAATCCATTTGAATTCAATCACTTTTTGACAGCCTCCATTTTGATTTAAACAAAACCTTCTGTACTTGTTTGTCCATGCACCAAACATTTTGTGAACCGCACTGAGTTCACAAAAATTGTCTGAAAGGGACCAAGTGTGATCTTCCATGCACCCACGTTGGTTTTTATGAACCAAGTTCCATTTTAGCATTTGTCAACTCAGATGCTTGTAACTAGGGCTAGGAATTGCCAGGGACCTCACGATATATGATATTATCACGATACTCAGGTGCCGATGCGATCTGTATTGCGATTCTCACGATTCCAAACATATTGTTCACTCTGTTTGCTGCAGAGAAACGTGAGAGAGCATAAGAAAACAAGTTTTGATAAATCAGGGAAGTAAAAGTGCTGAAAACATGTTGGCTAACTATTTTAAAATAATATGAAAGATAAGTTGTATGATGAAAAATACCGTAGCTTGTGCGCAGGTACAGTCGACTATCATTAGCTAATTCTACCAACAGTAGCAAAAAAAATAACGAATACAGTGCATTCGGTAGGTATTCAGACCCCCAAACATAAATAACTTATTTAAATAAATATTCAGACCTTTTGCTATGAGACTCAAAATTGAGCTCAGGTGCGTCCTGTTTCCATAGATCATCCTTGCAATTTTTCTACAACTTGATTGTAGTCCACCTATGGAAATTTCAGTTGATTGGACATGATTTGGAAAGGCACACAAAAGCTTTCTATATAAGGTCCCACAGTTGACAGTGCATGTCAGAGAAAAAACCGAGCCATGAGGTCGAAGGAATTGTTTGTAGAGCTCCAAGACAGGTTTGTGTCGAGGCACAGATCAGGGGAAGGGTACTAAAACATGTATGCAGCATTGAAGGTCACCAAGAACACAGTGGCCACCATCATTCTTCAATGACAAAAGTTTGGAACCACCAGTACTCTTCCTAGATCTGGCCTTGCGGCCAAACTTAGCAATTGAGGTAGAAGGGCTTTGGTCAGGGAGGTGACCAAGAATTCGATGGTCACTCTGACAGAGCTCCAGAGTTCTTCTATGGAGATGGGAGAACTTTCCAGAAGGACAATCATTACTGCAGCACTCCATCAATCAGGCCTTTTATTGTAGAGTGGCCAGACAGAAGCAACTCCTCAGTAAAAGGCACTTGACAGCCCGCTTGGAATTTGCCAAAAAGCACCTAAAGACTCTCAGACCATGAGAAAATGTTTTATTTGGTCTGATGAAACCAATATTGAACCTGAATACCAAGCATCACGCCCGGAGGAAACCTTGCACCATCTCTATGGTGAAGCATGGTGGTGGCAGCATCATGCTGTGGGAATTGTTTTCAGTGGCAGTCACTGAGAGACTAGTCAGAATTGAGGGAAAGATGAACGGAGCAAAGTAAAGAGAGATCCTTGATGAAAACCTGATCCAGAGCGTGCAATACCTCAGACTGGGGCGAAGGATCACCTTTCAACAGGACAACGACACTAAGCACACAGCCTAGACAACACAGGGATGGCTTCGGGACAAGTCTCTAAATGTTCTTGAGTGGCCCAGCCAGAGCCTGGACTTGAAACTGATTTAACCTCTCTCTCTCAACCTGAAAATAGCTGTGCAGCAACACTCCGCATCCAACCTGACAAAGCTTGAGAGGATCTGCAGTGAAGAATGGCAGAATATCCCCAAATACAGTTGTGCCAGGCTTGTAGCTTCATTCCCAATAAGACTCAAGGCTGTAATGGCTGCCAAAGGTGCTTCAACAAAGTACTGAGTAAAGGATCTGAATACTTATGTAAATGTGATATTTCAGTATTATATTTTTTTATACATTTTCAAAAAATTCTAAACTTTGTCATTATGCTGTATTTTGTGTAGATTGATGAGGAAAGAACCAATTTAATCCATGTTAGAATAAGGCTGTAATGTAACAAAATGTGTAAAATCTCTAGGGGTCTGAATACTTTCCGAAATAAAACATGGAATCATATAGTAACCAAAAAAGTGTTAAACAAATCACTTCTTTGGTTTCTTGATGATTTAATGTGTTATTTCATAGTTTTTATGTCTTCACTATTATTCTACAATGTAGAACATAGTAAATATGGAGAAAAACCATTGAATGAGTAGGCTTCTCAACTTTTGACTGGAACTTATATATATATATATATATATATATATATATATTAAATCGTATAACTTGTACTTGTGAATAGCCTGTACTTGTGAATAACTTGTACACGCTCGCTCACGCAATGCAGCCGGTCTGGTTAGTGTGTGAGACGTCTTCAAAACGTTCATAACAATGACGACTGACTGATGGAGGTACAACCTATGAATAGGTAGATGCTGTTTCAGATGTGTAAAGATGTATAGCCGTAGCATGCTCTACCATCCTTTCCCAGGCCTATAAACCTAAGCCCTGTGTGTGTCAGGTTGTGTTGAGATATGGTGTATTACGGTTCAGGGTCTATGCGTGCTCTAACCAGGCTTCCCCAGGCCTAGGCCCTGAGACCTGTGTTGTTGTCTGCTCTGCTCTATGGCTTCAGCTGGCTGCTTTAATCCTGGGGCCACAGGGGACTCCCTCCTGGGTGAGGAGGGAGTTTAAACTGTTGACATGGTGCTGTCTCTCTTCAGCTCTGATCTAAGACTGACTGACTGGGAGGAACCCTACTTTTCTGTCTGTTGCCTTCAGGTAGCTACGCTGTTGCTGCTTGGCCGGCGTGCCATCCTCCCATACAGACAAACCCTCACTCTCTTTCTTTACCTTTATATCTGCGATCTCTCTCTCTCTCTCTCTCTCTCTCTCTCTCTCTCTCTCTCTCTATCTCTCTCTCTCTCTCTCTCTCTCTCTCTCTCTCTCTCTCTCTCTCTCTCTCTCTCTCTCTCTCTCTCTCTCTCTCTCTCTCTAAATTAAATTAAAAGGGCTTTATTGGCATTGGAAACAAATGTGAACATTGCCAAAGCAAGTGAAATAGATAGTAAACAAAAGTAGAATAAACAATAACAAATTAGATGTAAACATTACATTCACAAAAGTTCCAAAGGAATAGAGACATTTCAAATGTCATGTTATGGCTGTATACAGTGTTGTCACAATGTGCAAGTAGTGAAAATACAAAAGGGCAAATAAATAAACATAAACATGGGTTGTATTTACAATGTGCTTTGTTCTTCACTGGTTGCCCTTTTCCTGTGGCAACAGGTCACAAATCTTGATGCTGTGCTGCACACTGGTATTTCACACAATAGATATGGGAGTTTATCAAAATGGATTTGTTTTTCAAATTCTTTGTGGATCTGTGTAATCTGAGGGAAATGTGTCTGTAATATGGTCATACATTGGGCAGGAGGTTAGGAAGTGCAGTTCCGTTTCCACCTCATTTTGTGGGCAGTGAGCACATAGCCTGTCTTCTCTTGAGAGCCATGTCTGCCTACGGCGGCCTCTCAATAGCGAGGCTATGCGCTCTCTCTGTCTCACTCTGTGTGTCTGTCTCACTCTACCCCTCTCTCTGTCCCCCTATTTCTATCTCTATTCATCTTGCCACACTATCAATTTAGATATAAGCTGCTGGCTCTTTCACCTCCCATCATCACAGACAGGAGATATGTTTCAATATGTTTCAATAGAAGCCATTTTCTGACACCTGTCAGTATTTCTGAACATCAAAGAAAAGTCTGGATCACTGACATCTGTCTGTCTTACATCTCAAAAGCCAAAGTTACTACATGCATACCAAGTGCTTTGTATCCCTCATATGCTCATTGATGCTAACAAAACATGAGTCATTAATTGTCTTATTCATATAGCATCAATGACTTCCTCCCAGATCAGCGTTGTGGTGCTGAAGAGATAGTGTTACCTTTTTGATCATAACAGCACAGTGCACCACCTGAAGCCAGAGAGAAGAGTCTAAATGAATCCCCCTTCTAATGATGCAACTATCAGTAAGAACTGTGCTGGGCAGAGGAGAGGTGCGTGTGTGTGTGTGTGTGTGTGTGTGTGTGTGTGTGTGTGTGTGTGTGTGTGTGTGTGTGTGTGTGTGTGTGTGTGTGTGTGTGTGTGTGTGTGTGTGTGTGTGTGTGTGTGTGTGTGTGTGTGTGTGTGTGTGTGTGTGTGTGTGTGTGTGTGTGTGTGTGAACCAAGCTAAAGCTATGAGTCACTCTCAAGAGCGGGCTGTAGAATAATAAAGGAATCCCCCTCTAACTCCTAAGGCTAAAGTTACAATCCGCCCCCTTCTCCCCAATGACACAATACTAGAGAGGAGTGGGTGTTCTCAATCAATAGGCATGGCTACACTTCCGCAGCCCTATCCTGGGTACATACACTTCCATTTGTAGGAGGGGTGGTGGGTGGTATTATTATAGTTCTAAATGTTCTTGGAAGAAGGAAATGTTTACCAAGTTGCAGCAGGCATCTAAGATGTTTGGGTCTCTGAGTGCGTTGGCCTAAAATATGATCTTTGGTATCTGGTAATTGGGCTGAGGTGGGCGAGAGAGGAGCTACTGAGAACAGAGCATTAAAGGTTGCAGGGTAGGATGAGTGTATTTGATGACTGAGTCAATGTAAGATGGAGTCTTTCTAATATTGCTTACCTACTGTAGTGTTGCGCTCAGCTGAAGGAGAGAGAAGTCAGAGACCTTTGTAAAGTACAGACACACACACACCCAGGGTAGGCTCTCAGAGAACATTGAAAATCTTTACTGTATCTATGTGGCTAGTCTTTCAAACGCAGGGATGGACAGCTCCCTGTCTCCCCTCTCTCAGTGGATAACCTGGTTCAATGAAGTTCATAGCCTAAGCCAGAGCCCAGTATCTCTGTTACTGGTGCACTCTAGGAGATGTGTTAGGGGATGTGTCTCTCTCCTTCCCCCTCCTGCAGGCAGCAGCTAACATACAGTACCTGATCAAAAGTTTGTGGGCACCTGCTCATTGAACATCTCATTTCAAAATCATGGGCATTAATGGAGGTGGTCCCCCCTTTGCTGCTGTAACAGCCTCCACTCTTCCACTAGATGTTGGAACATTGCTGCTCTAAGGGCAGACATTTGACGAATTGACTTGTTGGAAAGTTGACATCCTGTGACGGTGCCACATTGAAAGTCTCTGAGCTCTTGAGTAAGGCTATTCTACAGCCAATGTTTGTCTATGGAGATTGAATGGCTTTGTGCGTGATTTTATACACCTATCAGTAACGGGTCTTGCTGAAATGGCTGAATCCACTAATTTGAAAGTGTCCACATACTTTTTATATATTGTGTGGCTTCTCAGCCTGTAACTGGGCATCATGAATGGGCAGTAATCTGAAACCACCTAAACAACCTTATCAGAACGAAAAATCATGGACTCGATTTTTCCATTTGGTTATTTCCAAATTGCAGTTTATATTTCTGTGCACAGTACAGTCTCCTCATCAATTTCCAGAATACAGTTTGTTCTGGAAATCCAGGCACTGTCTGAATGCAGTTGATGGATGGTGAGTGTGTGTGAGAGCAGCCTCGAGTATCAAAGGGCTCTGAGGGTTTTCAGATAAACTATTATTGTTGTTGTTCCACCTCCATCTTGGATCAACCCTGATGGTGGTGATCATTACTTCTGATTAAAGTCCACACAGAGGGAAGACAGACACATACTGTAGGTTAAATGATCCACACAGAGGGAAGACAGACACATACTATAGGTTAAATGATCCACACAGAGGGAAGACAGACACATACTATAGGTTAAATGATCCACACAGAGGGAAGACAGACACATACTATAGGTTAAATGATCCACACAGAGGGAAGACAGACACATACTATAGGTTAAATGATCCACACAGAGGGAAGACAGACACATACTGTAGGTTACATGATCCACACAGAGGGAAGACAGACACATACTATAGGTTAAATGATCCACACAGAGGGAAGACAGACATATACTATATATATATATATATATATATATATATATATATATATATATATATATATATATATATATATATATACATACTATAGGTTACATGATCCACACAGAGGGAAGACAGACACATACTGTAGGTTAAATGATCCACACAGAGGGAAGACAGACACATACTGTAGATTAAATGATCCACACAGAGGGAAGACAGACACATACTGTAGGTTACATGATCCACACAGGAGGCAATGAGGAATACAAAACATTACGTTGTGTGTAGCAATGATGACACCTGGGTTGTGGTTACTGTGTGGGCTGGTCTCGTGGGGGCAGGCAGTCTTCTCCTGCTTTTGCTGGTAAGGCCTGTGGGCCAATCAAACTATCATCTGGTTCTCCAGGTCTCTGGCTGTATACCACCAGAGCAGCTGATTAGTAGTGTTGTATAGGCTGGCTGTAGTTTCACCAGATATTGGGAACCGTATTTAAACAACCTGTAATTAGGGTTTGTTCTATTCTGTTTCTCCAGGTCTCTGGCTGTTTAACCCCCACAGCATGTTCTGTTCTGCCCTGATTGAACTCTCTCTCCATCTCACTCTCCCTTCATCACTACAAAATGGATAGCAAAGTAGGGTTCTTTTATGAAAGGGTTACAGAGGAAGTACAGAGGAAGTGAAGAGTGTACATTGTTTGGTTCACCTTTGTGTCAGTGCATGATATACAATAAGTACAGTATCCTATCCGTGTTCTGTTGCACCCTAAAAACCTTTGACCTCTCAGGAGTTATCCCACCCACACCCATCTACAGCTCCAGTGTTCATAGTTTTGTGGTGTTATAAAGGCTCACAGAATGGTTCCTTTCTTTCTTTGCTCTCTTCATCATTTTGGATGATTGCCCAGATTGTTCTGGCTCCTACTCAGCAGTTTGGCTTAATTGACCTGCCTGAGGCTGAGACGGCAACATCTATCCCATTCCCAGTTTAACATACAAAGACCAGGAATACTTTTTTTTGTATTTTATAACTTTGTATTGCAGTTAGAATTATACTTTTGTAATTTTTTTATATACTTTTGATCCCAAAACATTTTTACTTCAATGTAAATACAGAAAATATTAAACAATTGTCACGCCTTGGTCATTGTATTTTGTGTTTTCATTATATATTTGGTCAGGCCAGGGTGTGACATGGGTTTATGTTATTGTATTTTCGTATTGGGGTTTGTAGTATTTGGGATCGCGGCTGATTAGTGGTGTTGTATAGGCTTGGCTGCCTGAGGCGGTTCTCAATCAGAGTCAGGTGATTCTCGTTGTCTCTGATTGGGAACCGTATTTAGGTAGCCTGGTTTCGCTTTGTATTTCGTGGGTGATTGTTCCTGTCTCTGTGTAGTTTCACCAGATAGGCTGTAATTAGGTTTCACGTTCTGTTTGTTGTTTTTGTATTGTATAGTTATTTCATGTATCGCGATCTATTCATTAAAGAACATGAGTAACAACCACGCTGCATTTCGGTCCGACTCTCTTTCGACAAACGAAGAACGCCGTTACAACAATAGGGTAGGTGTACCAAAAGCCCACCAAAATCTAAGTATAGAAATGTTTTTAATGTATTATTTGTAAAAATAAAATAAAAAGTATTTTGCACCCTTTTTCTCCCCAATTGTTCTGATCTTGTATCATCGCTGCAACTCCTCAACGGACTCGGGAGAGGTGAAAGTGGAGCCAAGTGTCCTCCGAAACATAACCCGACTAGCCGCGCTACTTAACCCGGGAGCCAATTAGCATAACAAAAAATCTCCATACAAATCTGTCAGTTTAAGCTAGAGATATCAGTATATAACACTTCTGTATTTGTAGTGAAAGGTGACAGAGTTAGAGCAGTGTTTTTCAGACCATGAGACAGCCCGAAAATCGCTCTTCTCACAAAATCATCTGTAGCATCCAAACTATTATGACGCCCCTATGGAAAGATGAGACTCCGACGAACATGATGATGTTCTCCGTTTTGCTCTACGACCCCCAGAAGCGTCTTGTAACTCCTCTGAAGTGGGTACAGCCGATCTGCCAACTTATGTCTGTAGTGTCTGAACAGTTTGGGCTACACAATAATATTATCCCTCTGTTTAAATGCAAGACACCCCGCAGGGCTCTGAAGGTCCCCCGTTACCCGTTGAAAAAATGAATGGAAGTATACAGTATATGGAGACTGTTTTGTGACAAAAATAAGCGGTTCAAAACATGTAAAAAAACATCAAATGTTTCCTGATCTATCTTATATCTCGTAGAAATACAGTAGGACAGACACTTCAGAATAAACATAGTTGTTCCATATATTTAATATTTTATTCAGTGTATTGTTCAGTTTTTCCTGACCTTTCTTATATACTACATGGCCAACAGTATGTGTACACCCTTTCAAATTTGTGGGTTCGGCTATTTCAGCCACACCCGACAGGTCTATAAAATCGAGTACACAACCATGCAATCCCAATAGACAAATGTTGTTCGTAGAATGGAGCGTACTGAAGAGCTCAGTGACTTTCAACATGGCACCGTCACAGGATGCTACCTTTCCACCAAGTCAGTTCGACAGATTTCTGCCCTGCTAGAGCTTCCCCGATCAACTGTAAGTGTTGTTATTGTGGAAACATAAGTGGAAACTGTTATTGTAGAAATATAAGTGGAAGCATCTAGGAGCAACGACTGCTACCCCGCGAAGTGGTGGGCCACACACAAGCTCACAGAACGGGACCGCTGAAGCGCATGGCGCGTACAAATGGTCTGTCCTTGGTTGCAACACTCACCACCCAGTTCCAAACTGCCTCTGGAAGCAACATCAGCTTGTCGGAAGCGTAATGAAATGGGTTTCCTTGGCCGAGCAGCTGCACACAAGCCTAAGATCACCATGCGCAATGTCAAGTGTTGGCTGGAGTGGTGTAAAGCTCGCTGCCATTGGACTCTGGAGAAGTGGAAGTGCGTTCTATGGAGTGATGGATCACGCTTCACCACCTGGCAGTCTGACAGAATGCCATGAGATCGCTACCTGCTCGAATGCATAGTGCCATTTCCAACTGTAAAGTTTGTTGATGGAGAAATAATGGTCTGGGACCATTTTTTTATGGTTCGGGCTAGGCAGAAATAGTTTGTCGAGATCGCTGTGTAAGAACCTGACTGACCCGCAAAAGCCCTGACCTCAACCCCACCGAACACGCCGACTGAGAGCCAGGTCTAATCGCCCAATATCAGTGCCTGACTTTACTAATGCTCTTGTGGCAGAATGGAAGCAAGTCTCGCAGCAATGTTCCAAAATCTAGTGGAAAGCCTTCCATAAAAAGTGGAGGCTGTTATAGCAGCAAAGGGGGGACTAACTCCATATTAATGCCCATGATTTTGGAATGCCATGTTTGACGAGCAGGTGTCAGCCATGTACTGTATCTCTCAGATAGAGAAAAGACAACAAACTTCCTTCCATTTTTCATCAAATAATTGTTTCAGTTATTTTTGATACTTCCCAAAAAATTATCTTAAAATTCTAAATCAAATAGTAAAATGATCTTTGGTACAGCCTTCTTAAAACTATTCCGTATAGTTTAGTAGTACTCCCCCAGCTTAAACAGGGCTTAGACTTTTAAGAACACCTGCTCTTTCTATGGCAGACTGACCGGGTGAATCCAGGTGAAAGCTATGATACCTTATTGATGTCACTTGTTAAATCCACTTCGATCAGTGAAGGAAAGGGGAAGAGAGGAGACCGGGGGAGGTTAAAGAATATTTTTTAAGCCTTGAGGCAATTGAGACATGGATAGTGTATGTGTGCCATTCAGAGGGTGAATGGACAAGACAAAATATTTAAGTGCCTTTGAACAGGGTATAGTAGTAGTAGTGTAGTAGTAGTATAGTAGTAGTGTGTCATGAACTGCAATACTGCTGGGTTTCCCGTGTGTATCAAGAAGGGTCAACCACCCAAAGGATATCAAGCCTACTTGACACAACTGTGGGAAGCATTGGAGTCAACATGGGGCATGGGGCACATCCCTGTGGAATGCTTTCGACACCTTGTAGGGTCCATGCCCCAACAAATTGAAGCTGTTCTGAGGGCAAAAGGGGTGCAACTCAATATTAGGTTTTTCTTATATATTCTTTATGACCTCTAACCTCTGTCTCTCTATTTCCCTCAGCTCTACAGGGTGGCCAGTCGGGGCCAGTAGAGAAAGAGCATCATGGGAGCATGGGGGGCAGGGTGAGGGAGAGGAGGGCGGCAGGAGGAGACTCCTACTGGGCTTATTCAGGTGAGTCATTTTACCCTCCATAGTGGTACAGCTATATGTCCCCAGGCAAGATGGATTCACTTTTTTGCCACAGGTTCTAGCCCTAATTCCTCTCCTGGATTATGTCTCTTGCTCTTCTCTGACCAATTAAGGAGATGGGTCAAACCTAATTGGACTGTGGCTGTAGAGACATATTACCTTACTGTAACTCTGTAATCTTCCTATTTTGTCTTTAATTGATTTTCAACCTTTCTCCGTCCCAACTTTTCTCCCTTCTTTCCAAATCCTTCCCAATATCCTCTACACTCCTACTTTGTTTTTGTTGCTCATAATTCAACTCTTCTTTCCCTCTCTCCCTTTCCCTATTTCCCTCTTTACCTCTCTCCCTCCGAATGGTAGCTACAGGGAGTAGTTGTTGGTGTGTGTTATGGATTCTGTGCTGGAGTAGGAACTAGTGTGGTCCTTGTGAGCACCATTCAGCCATACATGTGTTTCTTAAACGTATGTTTTTAACCTGAGCACTGCTGGGCTTGGGGGAAAGGCTGGTGCTCTATTGCTGCAGCTGCAGAGGGGACGGTGTGTGTGAGATGGGAGCGAGTCTTACAGTCATTGGAGGGAGCAGATGGATGGAGAAAGAGAGACGCCAAGGAAACTCGGCTACAGCCAAGACTAGCTAACTTGTAGTAGCCACAATGTTATTTATCATCCCATATAGCAGTATCTGCCTTGACTGGAGTAGCCTAGAGAGGCTAGTTAGGCTAAACGAGGCCATATGCTGCACTTTTCCCCCATCCCCATTCAGTTAACACAACAGCCTACCTGTTGGTTGCCCGTTGTAGCCTACTTCTCCTCCTTTTGCTAACTTTTAATTCCATCGTTCATTAGTGAACTCTCACTCTACTTGCTACACATTGAGCTGCTTCGATTGGCCAACATAAACAACAAGCTACAGACATGAATGGTACTGGTCTTCTTATGGGGAGCATAGTACACGTCATAGAAACTCAATTTAAAGGTTTGTTTTATTTAATTAATACTTTCAAATGTCTTGGTATATCTTTATATGTAACAATGTCACATGAATATTTTAGTTAGTTTAGAAAAAGCCTTTTCAGTGTTAAAAGAGGCCTACATATATTTTTTTCTGTCAGAAATAAATACTCAGACAAGTATTTGAAGACTAACGTACATTCATATAAACGTGCACATCCCTAGCTAGAGCTAAATGAACATATTTTAAAGTACAGTTATGTCCAGAAAAACTTTCACAAGGTCTGATGATGAGGTATATGTTGCAGGGCAGCCTTCAATAAGGTTTCAGATCTAATAGATGATTCATCATGCATACATTTACGTTGTGCCTTTGGTTATTCAAGACATGCTGTGGGTGGGTGTATGTACTGTATGTCTGTGGGTGGGTGTATGTACTGTATGTCTGTGGGTGGGTGTATGTACTGTATGTCTGTGGGTGTGTACGCTCAAGCAGTGTTTGTGTGTAGGCCTATATGTGATTAATTCACTAAATGTGCTTTTTTACAACCATTGTGCTGCTAGCCAGCTACCTCACTGTGATCCTCAAAAGCAGTGGCATGAATTTGAATCGAAAAGCTAGAAGTAGTATCCCTGGTCCTATTCATATCCACTAACTGCGCAAATTTCCCATTAGATGAGAACATGAACAAAGTGCTCTCGGCCATCTGAGTAGGACAAGGCTGAAGTGAGATGGAAACGAATGATATTCTTCCTCTTTGGATTGTATATTATGCTTGAAAAGTCATTCTCACTACCTCCCTCCTGCTTATTTTAGCACCGCCTGCAGTCCTATAAAAATCTGTCATATTTAAAAATATTTAAAAAGGAAAAGATCACTAAAAAATCCTTTCAAACCTCTTTCCAATTCCACTTTGCCTTTGTGGAAAGAGCTATACGAATTAACTAATTTAACGGTTATATTCCCAGTGGTTTCCTTTGGAGCATGAAGTAGGATAAAGTTATTTTTAGTACACTTCTTCTCCTTAATCATCGGTTAACCCAGAACTAA
This sequence comes from Oncorhynchus gorbuscha, assembly GCF_021184085.1. Classification (NCBI taxonomy): domain Eukaryota; kingdom Metazoa; phylum Chordata; class Actinopteri; order Salmoniformes; family Salmonidae; genus Oncorhynchus; species Oncorhynchus gorbuscha. The sequence continues at coordinate 25,838,013 of NC_060175.1, read as the reverse complement.
AGTGTTGTGTAATTGGTCAGCTGCTCAATTAAGCTCTGGGTACATTTGAACTCCATACACTCGTGGGAATTTGCTGTATTGATGGGGCTACATTGAAATGTTTCTTACAGAAGAAATATGGAAATGCATAACCATGGTAGCAATCAAAGGGAACAGTTTGAATATGGGAAAATTATTAGACTAAAAGGTGAGAACTAAACACTTCATCTGACTCAAGACTGAATCCAAACGTTATACAGTCAATTTAATGTGCATTTTACTTTTTGCCACATTGTTGATAACGAAATCTAAAAATACTCTGGATACATTCAGTAACAGGAAAATAATATTCATGGAACATACATTCAGTAACAGGACAAGAATATTCATTACATTTACATTACATTTAAGTCATTTAGCAGACGCATGGAACATACATTCAGTAACAGGACAAGAATATTCATGGAACATACATTCAGTAACAGGACAAGAATATTCATGGAACATACATTCAGTAACAGGACAAGAATATTCATGGAACATACATTCAGTAACATGACAAGAATATTCATGGAACATTTGGGGTAGGTGCAACAAAAAAAATGACATGGGTTTCAGTGAGAGGACTAACTGTTGTCTCGAAGTGGCCACACACCTCTCCGAAGTGTGCACAGTTCCTATGTATTTCCAATGCACTTTTATGACTCAAAGAAGAGACTTCAACCATAAGGTGCTATTTTGAGCTCCCCTAGCTGTGCTGTTGAGGAACTAGAGCAAGCAAACGTGTATTTGTTTTCTTTGGAACACAGCCCCGCATCCCCGCCATCACAAAATGACTGTTGTTGTTTTTAGAATGCGTAAACAATCTTACAGTGTTAGGTTTTCATAAGGCAATTCAGAGAATCAGATCAGAATGTTGGTGCACACAGAGTAGAGACACAAGCAAGGCTGGGTGATATGGCCTAAAAATATTCTCTCTAAATAAGCTTTGTTCCACAATTAAAGATCAATACACTGCATTTCAAACAGTCAGTAATAATCTAATGAATTCAGGACTTGCAGTGCCTTAGACTGCTCTGCCATTCAGTCCAACTTCTGGTAGCAGACGTTAGAGAAAATGAAATCAGCTCTCATAAACAATCTCGCAAGCACAAGCCCACTGCTAGTGAGTAGCCAGCTAATCATTATATTTAAAGTCTAGCCAACTTGGATCTATTTGCTTGCTTGTAAGGTAGCGCAGTTGAACAGGTTATGAATAGACCCTCCTGTCCATCTCCAACTGTTTGAACAACAGCCTGTTCACTTTGTTTACACGTTGAAATCAAGTAGCCTACCCGGATAAGAATATGAGAACGAGTTGCCGATTCCTTATACAAATGCATATTTTTACGGTCACTGCACATTTATTAGCACAGACTACATAGCTAGCACATAACATTCAGAGCTAAAATGTTGGTAGCAGTACCAGAATGGCAGAGTTGCAAAGAAAAAGCAACATCTCAAACTGGCCAATAAAAATAAAATATTAAGATGCGCAAAAGAACACAGACACTAAACAGAGGAACTCTGCCTAGAAGGCCAGCATCCCGGAGTCGCCTCTTCACTGTTGAGACTGGTGTTTTGTGGGTACTATTTAATGAAGCTGCCAGTTTAGGACTTGTGAGACGTCCGTTTCTCAAACTAGACACTCTAATGTACTTGTCCTCTTGCTCAGTTGTGCACTGGGGCCTCCCTCCTCTTTCTATTCTGGTTCGAGCCAGTTGGCGCTGTTCTGTGAAGGGAATAGTACACGATGTACGAGATCTTCAGTTTCTTGGCAGTTTCTCACATGGAATAGCCTTCATTTCTCAGAACAAGAATAGACTGATGAGTTTCAGAATAAAGTTCTTTACAGGCTCAAAATGGACAGAAATAATCGAACCCACAAATGCTGATGCTCCAGATACTCATCTAGTCTAAAGAAGGCCAGTTTGATTACTTCTTTAATCAGAACAACTGTTTTCAGCTGTGCTAACATAATTGCAAAATGGTTTTCTAATGATCAATTAGCCGTTTAAAATGATAAACTTGGATTAGCTAACACAACATGCCATTGGAACACAGGAGTGATGGTTGCTGATAATGGGCCTGTGTACACCTATGTATTCCATAAAAAAATCAGCTGTTTCCAGCTACAGTAGTAATTCTGTAAGCACCGACGCCGGACAGAAGAAGCGTGTTCCCTGCCAAATGTCTTCACAATACAAAAAACATTAGGCTCATTCTGTTCAGAACAACCCAGCAATGGCGCCATTTCATTTTGTTACTGTATGGGAATGATATGGGAAAGTCAAGACTAACAGTTGTTTGACTTGCTAGTATGAAATCAAAGCGTTATTTATTACAATCCTCAACATCTTTCAAACTACATTGAGTCGTCTTTATTTCCAGCATCTACCCCACTCAGACAACACATTTGTAAAAGTTTCCCAGTTTGTGGGAGGGATGGGGGCAACTTGTTGTTGCGTGCGTTGTTCATGTTCAGAGCCGCTGTCATTCAAAACCAATACTTTGCTGTGAAGCGTAGACCTTGAGCTTTGACGTCATGTATAGCATGTTACTGTACAGCCACTGTGTTCCAAACCTGCCTTTGGAACTGGAACGAGGAGTTCCGCTCTCTCTTTGCAAGTTACAGGCTGAATGTCTCCTCCCCTTCTGACATTCCAAAGACGCTAACACCAGAAAATGTGTGATTTGTTCAAATAAACAGTTAAGAAAAACCCAAACATTGGAAAGAATATGCTACATATTCCATTAAATCCTGACAGATTCTACGGTACCAGTTATGTTTATGTAGATCTGTCCACGAGAGATTATTTTGTCCTTGATGCTGTACCTCCTGGGAGAGAAGAGAACCTTTATTTAGGAAGACCCATTGAGGTCAGAATACCTATTTTACAAGGATCACCACCCATAGATCATTGATAGTCATGTTTACTCATATTTCCATGTGTTACAGTTACTGCTGTGGTGTCAGCTCAGGGGGCAACTGTAGTTATTGTCCACACTGTTCTGACATTCTTTGTACAATACACCTAAACACTTCAATAAAGCTACTGGTTAGGTAGCAGTTCAGAATATGGTAAAGATAGTTTCACTGTAATTGTAAATTGCCTTTGTAGTCATAGCACTTAGCACATAGCAAACCCTAGCCTCTGCAGCCTGTCTGCCAGGCCTCTCTCTGTGCTCTCTGAGATGTTAATGTGTCATGCTCTCTATTCAAACCTGTCTTAGTTGTTGGACACTGAACCTGTGTTGACACTGAGCTATATGGATTCAGACAGCTAAAAGCTATTTTGCCTCAGTGTGCTTTGTATTGTTAGGGCGAATATGTAGTCAGAAGCACTGTGAGTAAATGACAGCAGGGTTAATGGTGAGGCAGCTAGCTCATTGTGACTGAGTTCAATGGAGCCATTGGAGAAAGGGAAGACAGAAGAGAAATGTTGTCCAGTGTTGCTTTAGAGAAGTAATTAGTGTCTATGGGCTGTGAATGGGGGAAGGACAAGCGTGCCATAGCAGCTAAATGGTTATTAAGAGCCACGTGGGAGGGAATGGAGATGTATACAGGCATTGTAGCAGCCACTACAGCCTGGCCTGGGTTAGTCTGCTGCTACATGCTACGGTAGGTCTTTTGAAGAGGTATTTTGGCCCTAATGGGACCACCTGGGGAATAAAGGTTATAAAGAATTAAAAAGAACATACTTGGTTGGAATAACTCGCGTTCTCTCGTATGCTGTAATTGACTCCAGCCAGCCTCCATCCTTTCCCAGTCCTCTGTGGCATTATCCTGTTGTAGTGTTCCTCTGTGAAGAGCCATCAGCTCTCTCACAGTGGTCGGGCAAACTAGCATCTGTTACTACTGTTACTACTGTGTCTCTCTGTGTTCAGCTTAGGGTTGTCATTATACCAGTATCGCGATCACTGATTTTTCATGGCAAAAAGGAAAACACAAAGCAGACTAAACTCTTTGTTTGTGCTATAGCTTGGAAAAGAAACATGTGATTCTCGGTGACAACATAAGGCTGTTAGGTCTGTTTTCCTCAGGAAATTTTGTTTTCTTTTTTTCCCACGATGCCTCTGAGTAACGCAATACTGGTACCATGACAACACTAGAACCTCAGCTGTAGCTTTAGTACATGGGGGAGTGGAGACCATGGATAACACCAGGTGCAACTGGAGCATAGAAGTTAGGATTCCAGGCTAATTGATAACTGCAGCCAGAGGAGTAGTGCCTTCAGCAAGGATACTGCTCCCTATGTATCTCTCTCACACATATTTCTCACTCTCCTCTTTCCCTACCTCCTTCACCTTACTCTTTCCCTTCCTTCCTCCATCGCTCTTACTCTCCGGCTTCACAACTTCCCCCTTCATGTCCCCTACATTTCTGTTCTCCTAATGAGCTTTGATCTGTACTTTCTGCTATGGAGACCAGACTATTGTAGAAGAAGCAGGATGCCTCAGCCACTGTTATGGAGAGCTAGTACGCCTCTATCTACCTGCACACATTTCAGTCATTCACCCTTTGGCATGCCTAGTTATTGAATAGGATTCCTGTCTAAGGCAGCCATTCTTGCATATGTAGTGGACATGAGTCGGTCTCGTGAGGTAACCCTGCCTTGGATGGTGTAGTGTCAGACATATGTTGTGATTCATATCACCTGACACCAGAGTTTGAGCCTCCTCTATATTCCACTCAGTTGTCAGGAGAATCATTTTATCATTTACCAGTCTCTACCAAGGTTCTATAGCTTTTTATCCTTTACTCTTTCAATACACCTCTCTGGTGTTGTGCAAGTAATTCACTGTGTCAATCAGAAATCGATATTTCACATATTTGATATACTTTTTCTCTGCCAGGGAGACTGCCTAATGCAGAAAGTCAAAATGTTGCAGATGCAAATGAAAGGATAGAAAATGTTGTGCAGATTTCAATATTCTAATTTACACTTTACAACATTAAGAGAAGGTTAACCTAACCTACTTCTTATTCTTTCACATTTGCTGCACAGAAGAGAGAGGTGTACTGTGTCTCACTCTCAATGCAGTGTGTGTACTTTAGTTATGAAACACTAAATAAGTTACACAGAAACCCACACCCGGGAATGTGATTAAAGGTTATTCAAGGCATGTGTGTGCTCGGCGAAGGCATTTTTCATGAGATGATATCTCACACCATGAGACCCCCGCAGGAACTCAGATCTGCATCATTTATCAGTTATTTTTTTCTCTTTCTGAAGCTTTTTCATTATCCCCCTTTCCTCTCCCTCTCTCTCTCTCTCTCTCTCTCTCTCTCTCTCTCTCTCTCTCTCTCTCTCTCTCTCTCTCTCTCTCTCTCTCTCTCTCTCTCTCTCTCTGTTTGTTTGTTTGTTTGTTTGTTTGTTTGTTTGTTTGTTTCTTGTTTGTCTCTGAGTGTGTAGTTCTTACTTTTTATTCAGAGCTTTTATATTGCCCCGCAGTTGGATGAAACCAGTTGGATTTGAGATGAGTCATATTTATGTAGACATGGCATCAGTCTCTTGATACATTGTTGGGCTTGTATTCCATTTCTGTATCCTGGCATTGTGTTGTGATGAAGCTAGCTACATTGGCCTTGGTGTAAGTCAATGAACAGCATGACTCATTTGTCTAACACTCATTCAAGTCGTGATGAATTCTGCTGTACAACCCTTGAGTCCATGATATTAAGGTAACTGCCCAAATAAAGAAAACACTTGAGTAAATGAGGGATACAAAGTATAGTATATTGAAAGCAGGTTCTTCCACACAGGTGTGGTTCTTGACCTAATTAAGCAATTAACAACCCATGATGTTTAGGGTCATGTATAAAAATGCCCAGTTGCCCATTATTTCAGCTGCCATGGCTCGATTAAGGGATCTGTGACTTTGAAAGAGGGGTCTTAAAGGAGTATAGGGGCGTTTTAAGGGTGTGTGGGTGTATGTGTGCGCCTCAGTCACCAGATCTCAACTAGAGGTCGATACCGATTATTGGAGGACCAAAAAAAGCCGATAATGATTAATCGGTATTTTACATTTAAAAACAAATATTTGTAATAATGACAATTACAACAATACTGAATGAACACTTTTATTTTAACTTAATATAAAACATCAATTTAGTCTCAAATAAATAATGAAACATGTTCTATTTGGTGTAAATAATGCAAAAACAAAGTGTTGGAAAAGAAAGTAAAAGTGCAATATTTGACATGTAAAAAAGCTAATGTTTAAGTTCCTTGCTCAGAACATGTGTAACGGCATTCTTCGTTTGTCGAAAGAGAGTCGGACCGAAATGCAGCGTGGTGGTTACTCATGTCTTTAATAAATGAATTGCGAATACAAATACAAAACAACAAACGGAACGTGAAAACCTAATTACAGCCTATCTGGTGAACACTACACAGAGACAGGAACAATCACCCACGAAATACACAGTGTAACCCAGGCTACCTAAACACGGTTCCCTATCAGCGACAACAAGAATCACCTGACTCTGATTGAGAACCGCCTCAGGCAGCCAAGCCTATACTAGACACAACCCTAATCAACCACAATCCCAATGCCTACAAAAACCCCAATACGACAATACAATAAACCCATGTCACACCCTGGCCTGAACAAATAATTAAAGAAAACACAAAATACTATGACCAAGGCGTGACAGAACCCCCCCCCCCCTCCCAAGGTGCGGACTCCCGGACGCACCTCACAACCATAGGGAGGGTCCGGGTGGGCGTCTGTCCATGGTGGCGGTTCCGGCTCGGGTCGTGGACCCCACTCCATTAATGTCATAGTTCCTCCCCATTAATGTCATAGTTCCTCCCCTGACAGTTCTGGCTGCTTCATACAGCCTGACAGCTCTGACTGCTCCATGCAGGCTGACAGCTCTGACTGCTCCATGCAGGCTGGCAGCACCTTGCAGACTGGCAGCTCCTTGCAGACTGGCAGCTCCTTGCAGACTGGCAGCTCCTTGCAGATTGACAGCTCTGGCTGCTTCATGCAGACTGACAGCTCTGGCTGCTTCATGCAGACTGACAGCTCTGGCTGCTTCATGCAGACTGACAGCTCTGGCTGCTTCATGCAGACTGACAGCTCTGGCTGCTCCATGCAGACTGGCAGCTCAGGCTGCTCTGAACAGGCAGGAGGCTCTGGCAGCGCTGTAGAGGAGGAAGGCTCTAGAAGCGCTGAAAAGGCGGGAGACTCCGACAGCGCAGGAGAGGGGGAAAGCGCTGGCTGCACTGAACAGGCGAGGCGCACTGAAGGCCTGGTGCGTGGTGCTGGAACTGGTGGTACTGGATCGAGGACACGCACAGGAAGCCTGGTGCGGGGAGCTGCTACCGGAGGACTGGTATGTGAAGGTGGCACAGGATGGACTGGACCGTGAAGGTGTACTGGAGAGCCTGAGAGCAGGGCTGGCACAGGACGTGCAAGGCTAGGTAGGTACACAGGAGGCCTAGTGTGTGAGGCTGGCATATTTTTCACCAGCCGACTAACACGCACCTGAGGACGAGTATGGAGCGCTGACCCAGGTGCCATCAAATCCCCGACACGCTCCGTCGGATGAATCTTGTACCTAACGCACCAAGCTATCAACTCCCTCATTACTCTCCACTCCACCTTCCCCATTAACTCCCTCACAGTCTCTGCTTCGCTCACCTCTAACACCGGCTCTGGTTCTGGTCTCCTCCTTGGCTCCTCACGATTAACAAGGAGAGTTGGCTCAGGTCTATCTCCTGACTCAGCCACTCTCCCTCTGAGCCTCCCCCTAATACATTTTTGGGGCTGACTCACGGGCTTTCCTCTGCGCCGTCGTGATTGCCTCTCCAACTCCATTCTCCTATAGCCCTCTTCGCACTGCTCCAGCGAATCCCAGGCGGGCTCCGGCACTCTCTCTGGGTCGACCGCCCACCTGTCTATTTCTTCCCACGTCGTATACTCCCGATATTGTAGCTCCTGCTGCCGCTGTTGTTTCTCCTCATAACAGCGTCTCTCAGCTCTCGCCGCCTCTAGTTCTTCTCCAAACAATTCATCCTCCTTTCGCTGCTCATGCTGTCGCTGCCTGTTACCACGCCACTCGGTCTGTGTGTGGTGGGTGATTCTGTAACGGCGTTCTTCGTTTGTCGAAAGAGAGTCGGACCGAAATGCAGCGTGGTGGTTACTAATGTCATTAATAAATGAATCGCGATACATGAAATAACTTATACAAATACAAAACAACAAACGGAACGTGAAAACCTAATTACAGCCTATCTGGTGAAACTATACAGAGACAGGAACAATCACCCAGGAAATACACAGTGAAACCCAGGCTACCTAAATACGGTTCCCTATCAGAGACAACAAGAATCACCTGACTCTGATTGAGAACCGCCTCAGGCAGCCAAGCCTATACTAGACACATCCCTAATCAACCACAATCCCAATGCCTACAAAAACCCCAATACGACAATACAATAAACCCATGTCACACCCTGGCCTGAACAAATAATTAAAGAAAACACAATATACTATGACCAAGGCGTGACAACATGAGAACAAATTAAAGCTGGTGGTTCCTTTTAACATGAGTCTTCAATATTCCCAGGTAAGATGTTTTAGGTTGTAGTTTATTACAGGAATTATAGGACTATTTCTCTCTATACCATTTGTATTTCATATTCCTTTGACAATTGGATGTTCTTATAGGCACTATAGTATTGCCAGCCTAATCTCGGGAGTTGATAGGCTTGAAGTCATAAACAGCTCAATGCTTGAAGCACAAAGAGCTGCTGGCAAATGCAGGAAAGTGCTGTTTGAATGAATGCTTATGAACCTGCTGCTGCCTACCACCGCTCAGTCAGACTGTTCTATCAAATCATAGACTTAATTATAATATAATAACACACAGAAATATGAGCCTTAGGTCATTAATATGGTCAAATCCGGAAACTATCATTTTGAAAACAAAACGTTTATTCATTCAGTGAAATACGGAACTGCTCCGTATTTTATCTAACGGGTGGCATCCCTAAGTCTAAATAGTGCTGTTACATTGCACAACCTTCAATGTTATGTCATAATCATGTACAATTCTGGCAAATTAATTGCGGTCTTTGTTAGGAAGAAATGGTCTTCACACAGTTCGCAACGAGCCAGGCGGCCCAAACTACTGCATATACCCTGACTGCTGCATCTACCCCGACTCTGTTGCACAGAATGCAAGAAAAGTGACACAATTTCCCTAGTTAAATGAAATTCATGTTAGCAGGCAATATTAACTAAATATGCAGGTTTAAAAATATATACTTGTGTATTGATTTTAATAAAGGCATTGATGTTTATGGTTAGGTAGACATTGGTGCAACGACAGTGCTTTTTTCGCGAATGCCCTTGTTAAATCATCACCCGTTTGGCGAAGTAGGCTGTGATTCAATGATAAATTAACAGGCACCACATTGATTATATGCAACGCAGGACAAGCTAGATAACTACACATGGTTGATGATATTACTAGTTGAACTAGTGATTATGTTAAGATGGATTGTTTTTTATAATATACGTTTAATGCTAGCTAGCAACTTAGCTTGGCTCCTTGCTGCACTCGCATAACAGGTGGTCAGGTCAGCCTGCCACGCAGTCTCCTTGTGGAGTGCAATGTGATCGGCCATAATCGGTGTCCAAAAATGCCGATTGTTATGAAAACGTTGTACCGTTGTCTGTTTCTCTGTGTTTACATCTTTAAAGCAACCATTACATGTTGTTGTTGTGGATGAGAACATGCAGAATGGCTCCAAAGATCAGACTGCCTTCAGGAAACTAGTTTTGTCCTAGAATGCAACAGAGCATGTGCCATGTGTGTGTTGGCTCCTTCTCTCTCTTCACTCTTTACCTGATCTCTCTCTGTTTCTCTCACTCTCTCTCTCTCTCTCTCTCTCTCTCTCTCTCTCTCTCTCACTCACTCACTCACTCACTCACTCACTCACTCACTCACTCACTCACTCACTCACTCACTCACTCACTCACTCACTCACTCACTCACTCACTCACTCACTCACTCACTCACTCACTCACTCACTCACTCACTCTCGCTCGTTCTCTCACACATTCACAGACCTTTTTGCTTTCCTGTATCCCCTCTCCCCACATCACCCTTGTTTCTTACCCTTTACCACTCCTCCTCCCTCCTCTCTCTCTGATGGTGGTGCTGCGGTGGTCACTGAACCATGGCAAACCAAGCCGTGGCAGAACAGAACAGAGAGGAGGCAGACTACCTGCTCTGTTTAAACCCTGTTCCCCCATATGGTCAGAAGTTCAGTTAAAGGGAGGTTCCATTCAAAATACAACCTTGACTCTAATGTCAATGTTCTCTATGGAAGGAGTCTCCAGGCCAGTTAAAAGGCAGCCATTGCGGCCGTGCTACAATGTGCATTTACAATCACCCTCTGTGGCTCAGACACAAGGCTCCCCGCGAGGATAACAGCTCAACACCCGTCGTTTATAACCCATTGTGTCATTGGTGTGTGTGTGTATGACTTTCACTGATGATGTGAATTGTCAACCAAATAAAATCAAATAACATTATCTTTGTCTCATGCTTTGTGAACAACAGGTGTAGACTAACAGAGAAATGCTAACTGACGGGTCCTTTTCCAACAATGCAGAGTTAAGATGAAACATTTAATAAAACATTGAAATAGTGGCACGTGGAATGAATACACAAGTGAATAACAGTAAGGAGTAAAAGTAACATGGCTATATGCGGGGAGTACCAGTAACGAGCCGATGTGAAGGGGTATGAAGTAGCTTTTAACATATAGGTAGGGGTAAAGTGACTAGTCAACAGGAAATATAATAGACAGTAGCAGCAGGGGTGTGTGTGTGTGTGTGTGTGTGTGTGTGTGTGTGTGTGTGTGTGTGTGTGTGTGTGTGTGTGTGTGTGTGTGTGTGTGTGTGTGTGTGTGTGTGTGTGTGTGTGTGTGTGTGTGTGTGTGTGTGCTTGTTGGATGTCAGGGTGTGTGCATAGAGTCAGTGGAAGAGAGTTAGTGCAAAAAAAGAGTCAATGCAGGTAGCCATTTGATTAGCTATTCAGCAGTCTTCTTTAATAGTCAATCAATCCATCACATTTATTTATAGAGCTCTTTTTACAACAGCAGTTGTCACAAAGTGCTTATATAGAAACCGAGCCTAAAACCCAGTGAGCAAGAAAAGCCAGGTAGTCCTGAGGCATGGACTACCTAGGCCTCCTGGAGGGAAGAGAGAGAGATGGGAGAATTAGAGGGAGCATATCTAAGGTCACACAGGACACCAGCTAAGACAGGAAAATTACACCGGATATAACAGACTGACCGTAGCCCCCCGTCACATAGACTGTTGCATAATAGATACTGGAGACTGAGACAGATGGGGTTGGGGACACTGGCCCCATCCAAAGTTACTCCCGTACCGGGACAACCAGGCAGTGTACAACTCCACCCACTTTAGCAAAGCACAGGCCCCACACCAGTATAGGGATATCAACAGGCCACTAACTTACAACCCCGAGAAAAGGCCAAGTATAGCCCACAAAGATCTCCCCACTGCACGAGCCCGAGGACAGGAAGGATCGAAGGGCAGGAGGAAGAGTCTTATGGCTTGGGGGTAGAAGCTGTTCAGGGTCCTGTTGGTTCCAGCTGAGAGAAAAGTCTATGACTCGGGGGTTATAGTCTATACCGCCTGGTGTAGAGGTCATTGATGGTAGGGAACTCGGCCTCAGTGATGTACTGGACCATACTCACCACCCTCTAGCCCCTTGCGGTCGGATGCCTTGAAACCCCTTCTATCTACCTACACTTATTTTCTGTAGAATTGACTCCGAGGTGCTCGCTGGAAGTGAACACTAATTATTAAAAATGAATTCCCCCGGCTCCGCACGCTGCAAGCTGACACAGGATAGGAGGATCCATCTTGGTTATTGCTGGTTAGATCAGATCAGCCAATTGTGGAGCTGTGATTGGTCCATCCATCTCTGTCTCTGTCCTGGGTGTCACACACACACACACACACACACACACACACACACACACACACACACACACACACACACACACACACACACACACACACACACACACACACACACACACACACACACACACACACACACACACACACACACACACACACACACACACACACACACACACACACACACTCCTGGCTGTCTCTATCCTCTCCTGACAGATGTGCCAATATGGCTGTCGGCCGCCCAGGTTCTGGTGTGTGAGGTGAGGTGAAGACAGAGACCTCTTAATTCTCCATGATGTATCACCTGGCAGGAACTAATTTGTGTGCAGAATCTCCAAATGATCTTCCGTCTCTGCCTGCCTGCCTTTGACAGTCTGTGTCCTCTCTCTCTGGATGCAGTAAATATATTAGGGGTGTAAATACATGGGGGATTTGTGTGTGACACCGCTGAGCTTTTTTTGGTGGCTGATTGATTGATTGCAGTGTTGCAATGAGGGCATATTGAGATGAATATCCTGTGCCAGTGCTGCCTAGACGAGCATTCAGTATTGTAGATCACCTCATAGCCTGGGCTGATGTGGTTAACTAGCCTATCTTAACACTGGCTGGCTGAAAACTCCAGTTCAGCCTAAAATAATCTGTCAATAAAACTGAAACATTACTTGAGGAATAAGCTTGTTATATGTGGATAGTGAGTCGATTGCTGTTTTACTTTACTGGCTATATAGAGAATTGAGACGTCAGCCTCTATATTTTTAAAGTGGTTCTGGAGCAGTGGCTGACTAGCTGTTGGTGCCGTGCCATTACTCCAGTCTAACAGATGAGGACATGCCTGGCTTGATGGGATGGGTAATAAGGAGAATGTGGCTCAGATTGCCAGCCTACGGTGATGATGATGGGATGATAATGGCCCGATGGATGGTAACACTGTGATTGCCAGCCTGAGCACACAGGTTCTCTCTGATCTAATGTTGTTATGCTGTCTGAACTGCAGGGGGCAGATGAAATATATGCAATAACATTTGCTACCTTATTGTGGTTATAAGAGGCCTAAGGAGGAGCATTAAGATAACGGAGATGTCATCATCATAAGAAATGTCTCATAAGTCCTGTATCATGGCGCTGAAGAAGACGGCTGACGTTTTATATGCTCCTAACCAAATGTGTTTTTTGTTCATTTTTTTGCCTTGTTTATAACTTATTTAAAAAAAAACTTTTCTGTACATAATGTTGCTGCTGCCGTTTCTTATGAACAAAAATAACTTCTGGACATCAGATCAGCGATTACTCACCACTAACTGGCAGAAGCTTTTTTTTCCTTTAACGAGTCCGATGAGCCCAACGTGATCGACAAACTGCTTTCCCTCGGACAGGCCCAAATCCCTGTCATTTGAGTGAAGAGAAGATGGAGAAAAAGAGGATGGAGGTCGGACTGCCTTCTGAGAATTTGTAGGCATCAAATAAACCCCCTCTGCCTTCTATTCTACTAGCTAACATGCAAACATGCAATCATTGGAAAATAAAATCGACAACCTACAAGGAAGATTAAACTACCAACTAGACATTAAAAACTATACTAGCTTATGCTTCATTATCAACATACAGCTGGATGGTTATACACTGTATCGGCAGGATAGAACAGCGGCAACTGGTAAGACAAAGGGGGGCGGACAATGTATATTTGGAAACAACAGCTGGTGCACGATATCTAAGGAAGTCTCAAGGTTTTGCTCGCCTGAGGTGGAGTAACTCATGATAAACTGTAGACCACACTATCTACCTAGAGAGTTTTCATCTGTATTTCTTCCATAGCTGTCTACCACCACAGACCGATGCTGGCACTAAGACCGCACTCCGACGAACCATTAAACAGGCAAAGCGTCAATACAGGACTAAGATCGATTTGTCCTACACCAGCTCCGATGCTCGTCGGATGTGGCAGGGCTTGCAAACCATTACAGACTACAAAGGGAAGCACAGCCAAGAGCTGCCCAGTGACACAAGCCTACCAGACACGCTAAACTACTTATAGGCTGGCTTCAAGGCAAATAAAACTGAAACATGCATGAGAGCACCAGCTGGTCCGGACAACTGTGTGATTACGCTCTCTGCAGCCGATGTGAGTAAGAACTTTAAACAGGTCAACATTCACAAGACCGCAGGGCCAGACGATCACCAACAAACTAATATGGTTGAAGCACACCAAGATAGTCGTGAAGAGGGCACACCAAAACCTATTCCACCTCAAGAGACTGAAAAGATTTGGCATGGGTCCTCAGATCCTCAAAAGGTTCTACAGCTGCACCATCGAGAAAATCTTGACTGGTTGCATCACTGTCTGGTACGGCAACTGCTCGGCCTCAGACCGCAAGACACTACAGAGGGTAGGGCGTACGGCCCAGTACATCGATGGGGCCAACCTTCCTGCCATCCAGGACCTCTGTACCAGGCGGTGTCAGAGGAAGGCCCTAAAAATTGTCAAAGACTCCAGCCACCATAGTCATAGACTGTTCTCTCTACTACTGCACAACAAGCGGTACCGGAGTGCCAAGTCTAGGTCCAAGAGTCTTCTAAACAGGTTCTACCCCCAAGCCATAAGACTCCTGAACAGCTGATCAAATGGCTACCCAGACTATTTGCATTGCCCACCCCTCCACCCCCTCTTTTACACCGCTGCTACTCTCTGTTATTATCTATGCATAGTCACTTTAATAACTCTACCTACATGTACACGTTAACTCAATTACCTCAACTAACCGGTACCCCCGCACATTGACTCTGTACCGGTACTCTCTCTACATAGTCTCAATATTGTTATTTTACTGTTGCTCTTTAATTACTTGTTCCTTTCATTTCTTATTCATATTTTTTAAACTGCATTGTTGGTTAAGGGCTTGTAAGTAAGCATTTCACTGTAAGGTCTTCAACTGTTATATTCAGTGCATGTGACTAATACAATTTTATTTGATTTGATAATGCTGTTATAAGGGTGGCAAAGACGTAACTCTTTATAGATCATTAGCTCAGCGTCCTCACACACAGATCCCCTATGTATTTACATTCCTAATATATTTACTGCATCCGGAGAGAGACGACACAGACTGTCAACACCTGCAATGTGAAACTTGTTGAATCCCTGTTGATCATTGTATGAGTCACCTTCATACCTCAACCTCCATTGCATTCACCTGCTAATGTACAGCACTGGAGTACTTGCCTGCAGAATGGCAGGGACTATAATAAACTCATTGGAGGTGTCATCTGTAGCTTTAACAGGTACTGTAGATATTTATTGACACAGATGGCAGTGTTGTTAGTAAGACGCTGTCTTGGTGGGATTTAGTTTAGGATGACTGCTTCCTGGCCTGCTTCCTGGCCTGCATCTTCATCCCTTTTACCACTCATTGATTCCTTTCTCCGTTCATTCTAGTCATTTTTACTTACCCTGTTATCTCTGGATAAGTGAATTACGCTGGTAACTATAGATTTGTGGTTCGGAATTAGCAGGATGCTCCGTCTGCAAACCTGAAGCAGCTATTGTTGTCCACTCTTACCTTGCAGGACCAGAGTAGGAGTGCTAATCAGGTAGCAGTATGAGTTTTTAGATCATATTATTTTTAGATCATATTGAAGAAGATTGTTATGGATAGGGAGGACCTGATCCTAGATGAGCACCTTGGGACGCTTGATAAATACAGGCCCTATAGTTCACAGCATGTAAAGATTGGAGGAGACCTCAGATCTGTTCTTAAGTCAATGTTTCTGGTCACTGTAGTTTGTACTGATGGAGAGCTTGCGAGCTGTACTGAGATGAAATGTGATGACTCATTGTAATAAGATGATTTCTCTCATTTGTTATGATTACAGATTAGCGCTTCTTCTTTTTCTCTTTTGGGGAATCTGTTTTCTATTTAATTATGTAACCCCCCCCACACCTTCGTTCCCCTCCTTCTCATCCTCCGGATTTTAGAAGCTCCTCTCATACCTCGTTCTTAATGCAGCCCTTATCTGGATTCAGCAGGATGTGTGTGTAAACATCATGGGTTTGTGTGTAAACATCATGGGTTTGTGTGTAAACATCATGGATTTGTGTTTATACATCATGGGTTTGTGTTTATACATCATGGGTTTGTGTGTAAACATCATGGGTTTGTGTTTATACATCATGGGTTTGTGTGTAAACATCATGGATTTGTGTTTATACAGCATGGGTTTGTGTTTATACATCATAGGTTTGTGTGCAAACATCATGGGTTTGTGTTTATACATCATGGGTTTGTGTTTATACATCATGGGTTTGTGTGTAAACATCATGGGTTTGTGTTTATACATCATGGGTTTGTTTATACATCATGGGTTTGTGTGTAAACATCATGGGTTTGTGTTTATACATCATGGGTTTGTGTTTATACATCATGGGTTTGTGTTTATACATCATGGGTTTGTGTTTATACATCATGGGTTTGTGTTTATACATCATGGGTTTGTGTTTATACATCATGGGTTTGTGTGTATACATCATGGGTTTGTGTGTAAACATCCCATTTTTGGGTGGGAGTGGATGGGGCTGGACAGGGGCAGCAGGGTTTAGACTGGACTGGGTAGCTGTAGTAATCATCCAGGGATGTGGGTTGTGCTTGTCTGTGATTTGTGGCCTAATTAGCTGTTTTGGGGCACCCAGGCTGTTTCCTTTCTGCTTCTGCTGCCCACTCTCTCCTCTCCTCACTTCCTCCCGGTCTCCTCCCATTCCCCCGCCATCTGAAACACACACACACACACACACACACACACACACACACACACACACACACACACACACACACACACACACACACACACACACACACACACACACACACACACACACACACACACACACACACACACACACACACACACTACTGGCCAGCCGCCAAATGACTGGCGGCTGGAGTAAATAAGCTTGCTTGTGTTTGCTTGTGTGTGTGTGTGTGTGTTTGTGTGTCTTCAAACACAGTTCTCCTCACCTTCCATCACTAATGACCTTGTTGTTTTTCCCTGTCTTGCTGTCCTGCCTCTTACCCTCCTCCTTCTGTCACTTGTCCCCAAATACCATGACCACCTGCTGCATGTGTGCATTTGCGTGTCTATGCGTGCGTGTTTTTGTGCATCTGTGCTTATGTGTCTGGATTATAATGGAATGGAATGGCTGCTAAGCCTGTGTGAGGAAATATGATTGTCATATTTCTGAATAGAGTTCCATCAATCCAAGAACCCTCTTTGTCTACCTGTTCATTTTCTGGCTGGCCTGGTCGGTTCTCACTGAGCCCAGCTCTGCTTTGTGATGAGAGACACACGGCTGCAATCAGTTACAGTATCGGCCAGACTTACTCTCATATCCAATCAGAGAGTTAACTCACCTAGCGAGACTCCTGGCAAGCTGTGGAGACAGCTGACATTCTAGTTGAGGGATGATTTCAGAGACGATTGTCTGGACAGGAGAATCTGCTTCATATGCCTGGCCTGGTGTGTCACTCCCTACCTATGTGTTACTGTGTGTGTGTCTCCTGTGACCCGTGGCCCACTCTCCAGTGTTATCGCTGTGTCCCCAGGGCAGGGGCCCCTGCTGCAGGCATGCATCAATGCTCACACCAACTCTCTCTGAGTGACAGGTGCTCCACGTTAATATTCACACTGGCGCTGCAGAAAGCACACCTCAGTGGCAGACAGAGAGACAGAGAGAGGGGAAAAGGAGGGGAGGTTAGGGTGGTTGGGAGAGGGGACAAGGAGGGGAGGTTAGGGTGGTTGGGAGAGGGGATAAGGAGGGGAGGTTAGGGTGGTTGGGAGAGGGGATAAGGAGGGGAGGTTAGGGTGGTTGGGAGAGGGGAAAAGGAGGGGAGGTTAGGGTGGTTGGGAGAGAGGAAAAAGGAGGGAGGTTAGGGTGGTTGGGAGAGGGGATAAGGAGGGGAGGTTAGGGTGGTTGGGAGAGGGATAAGGAGGGGGAGGTTAGGGTGGTTGGGAGAGGGGATAAGGAGGGGAGGTTAGGGTGGTTGGGAGGGGAAAAGGAGGGGAGGTTAGGGTGGTTGGGAGAGGGGAAAAGGAGGGGAGGTTAGGGTGGGAGAGGGGAAAGGAGGGAGGTTAGGGTGGTTGGGAGAGGGGATAAGGAGGGGAGGTTAGGGTGGTTGGGAGAGGGGATAAGGAGGGGTAGAGAGAAATGTGGATGTAGCAAAGGGAGAGATACATGGAGTGTGAGGAGAAGGTGGAAGAAAGTGAGGGATGTACAGAGAGATAATGGCTGAAAAATCTAGATATTAGAGAGCTAAAAAACCTGAAGGGATGAGGGATGTAGAGGGATTAAGAGAAAGGAAGAGACAGGTGGATATGGTAAGGGATGGAGAGCAAGTCACACCTTTGCCCTCTCCTGGTTCATTCGTTACCACACACATACACAGTTTGGAGAACAAACAATATTCGGTCGGGCCGATACTTTTGGCACAGCCGATATCCCCTATGAAGTGTGAATGCAGAAGCCGGTGACACTCACTCATTCATTACTAGTTGTCCTCAAGGATCCTCTGGCTGGTCTGCATCTTGTTAGCTACCCATTCATGCTGCATATCATTTAGCTGCAAGCACACTTAAAAAGTGAGACTCAAACAGATTGAAAGTCTTCATTCATTTAGTATTCAGTAAAACAATGTCCATAACAGGTAGCTAGCAAAATAGGTTATATTCAGTCATAGAAAGGTAACCGTGCTAACTTACAGCTGAAGCCAAGGTCAGTTCATTACCGTAGAACTTTATTTGTGATAATATGCAAACCATAAGGCAAAGCTTGCCCATTTCAAAGCTGATTGTCTTAAAAAATGTTCACTGGGCTAAATGACTCATCTTTGTCTTTGTTGATGAAATGTTTGCATGTAATGTGAGTGATTTGTGATTGTGAGTGACTGACTGGTCTGCACAAGTCTTAGAGACGGCACACCTTTTTTGATAAAGGAAGAGATGAGGCTGCGTCTGTGGGAATGTTGATGATCAGTAGGCTAGTATCTAAGTCCTAATTGGAAGGGCAACAGCTTGTTTGTCATCTGTAGCGCAATAGGCTCCACTGAATCCAGCTGAAACAACAACTCAGTCAGCTCAATAAATCAATGCATGTACACAAGTCTTACTGAATATGCATTCACCTGTATTGTGGAGTATGCATATGCCATCTTGATTTACCCAGTTTATCAAATGATTACCATTGTTATTTTATGTAGTTTAAATGTAAGATTCAAACATTTGATTCATTAATACACGGCTATTTCTCTCAAAAATTGTTATCAAAAATGTTCATGTTTAATGATCGGCATAAAATATCAGCTTCCTTGACCCCAAAAATTGGGCCCAAAAAAATCCATATCAGTCATTCTCTACACACAATAGCATGGGAATGGATGGCTGTAGTATTCAGCCCGGTTCGATTATTCTCTGTCTCCCCCCTCCAACCCCATTCCACTGACCAAAGTCCCTCAAACATATTCAAATGCAAACCTCTCTCTAATTATACCACTATGTGCTAATGTGGGAGCAGCACAGACAGAGGAACGGAACATAACTACAGATCTTTGTCTCAACATACATTTTTCCCCTTGTAAACAGAGAAAAAAACAACCCACTGATGAAACACTTGTCAATCATTTTTTCTCTCACCTTTTATGGTAATATTACCAAAAGAATAACCCAATTCTATAGTCTACAATCCATCATGCTTCAGGATAGCTTCAGGATATTTGCTTGTGAACAGTTAGGTAAGGTTGGCTAGCTGCTCGGTGTCCCTGTTGAAACATGCTCTTTGTTTTTTGCGAAAAAGTTCCCCTTGGACAGAGTTGCTAATCAGCGTCTCACTTTGCGGCTCCATCTTTCACACACACACACACACACACACACACACACACACACACACACACACACACACACACACACACACACACACACACACACACACACACACACACACACACACACACACACACACACACACACACACACACACACACACACACACACACACACACACACACACACACACACACACACACACGCGGCATGAGATCTGTGTTCTGCTTCACAGCATTCACCTCCCCACTTTTTACAATTAGCAAGAGCTTCCCTCACACTGATATGCAATATGTGCCTGTCTAGTAGCCAAGCCTAGGCCCTATACTGTTAAACTAACTAACATTGTGCAAACAGTGGCTGATGGCTGATAACACAATGGGTATCAGTAGGGGGGGTCCTGATTGCCTTTGCCCAGTGTTTTTATTGAAATATGGTACCGTTTGTCTGCAATAGCCTATACACCATATCATAAGCAATGCAATTCAGACTGCACTTCTGTGTACTCTACATAGTACTGCCTAGTCATACATACAAACAGACCGTTATACCCATAAACCTTTACTTTATGAAATCACAAGTTGAACCAGACACATTGTTTATCAGTGTCAGGCACATTGTTTATCTCCTGGGGTTCTGAGGCATTAGCCGTTAGGCTGACAGGTCCTGGATGGACAGAGGAAAGGAGAGGATAATGGTGGGTCTGCTGGCTGACTGAACCTGGCCAGGTGTTGATAGATAGGATATAAAGCCTCATGTCAGAGCAACAAAAGGCTGCTTTAAAGTGGATGGATGGATTATTCATGAAGCCAGAACATTGCCTGGATTAAATATAGCAGTAACAGTAGACACATGGGTCTCAAATACCCTGAAGGAGACAGGATAGGGACCAGGAGACATTTACTCTACATGAACAGACACATGGGTCTCAAATACCCTGAAGGAGACAGGATAGGGACCAGGAGACATTCACTCTACATGAACAGACACATGGGTCTCAAATACCCTGAAGGAGACTGAGGATAGGGACCAGGAGACATTCACTCTACATGAACAGACACATGGGTCTCAAATACCCTGAAGGAGACTGAGGATAGGGACCAGGAGACATTTACTCTACATGAACAGACACATGGGTCTCAAATACCCTGAAGGAGACAGGATAGGGACCAGGAGACATTCACTCTACATGAACAGACACATGGGTCTCAAATACCCTGAAGGAGACTGAGGATAGGGACCAGGAGACATTCACTCTACATGAACAGACACATGGGTCTCAAATACCCTGAAGGAGACTGAGGATAGGGACCAGGAGACATTTACTCTACATGTACAGACACATGGGTCTCAAATACCCTGAAGGAGACTGAGGATAGGGACCAGGAGACATTTACTCTACATGTACAGACACATGGGTCTCAAATACCCTGAAGGAGACTGAGGATAGGGACCAGGAGACATTTACTCTACATGTACAGACACATAGGTCTCAAATACCCTGAAGGAGACTGAGGATAGGGACCAGGAGACATTTACTCTACATGTACAGACACATGGGTCTCAAATACCCTGAAGGAGACAGGATAGGGACCAGGAGACATTCACTCTACATGAACAGACACATGGGTCTCAAATACCCTGAAGGAGACTGAGGATAGGGACCAGGAGACATTCACTCTACAGGAACAGACACATGGGTCTCAAATACCCTGAAGGAGACTGAGGATAGGGACCAGGAGACATTCACTCTACATGAACAGACACATGGGTCTCAAATACCCTGAAGGAGACTGAGGATAGGGACCAGGAGACATTTACTCTACATGAACAGACACATGGGTCTAGTCTAGTTCATCAGACCAAGCTAAGCCAGGACATTATACCCTTGAGGAGATAGCGGCTCAGTCACAGTAACAGGAGACATTTACTGTAGACAGACATATTGGTATAGTCTACTTCAGCTCAAGCTAAGCCAGAGCATAGCCTTCAGGTAGGTGACTGAAGGAACAGTAGACTTTATGCCCATGGGTAAAGTAGTTCTAACCAATCTGTTCTATATGGATCTCCTGAAGTAATTTCATATTTCCCCCACTGGGCCATTCCTTTCACCCCATCTATAGCCACATTTCTGTTTCAGCTCAACCTGCTCTACCTGAAGCCATTTTATCGGCCATTTTGACATACAGTAATTTAGGGTGTCCAATCAAAAACACATCGTTTGACCAATGGGTAAAATAGTATGTTCATTGTGTAGATACTCCTCTATGAAAACCAATGGCACAACCCTCATGTCTGTATCATAATCCATTCAACACTCATTGAAGTTACCCTTGAAGGATGGTCAAAATTAGAGCGACAATCTATGGAGATGAAAAAAGAAAAAGGAAAGGTTTCCCAGGAGGACTTCATTTGCAGGCTGTATTGTAAGAACTGGCATTGGTTTAATAAGTCTCAAACGTCCTCTACGATTGCTTTACAAATGTTACTTGTTTCATACATTTAATAAGCCCTGTAATATAGACAATTGGTTTGTTTTTATTGTACCCTTGTAGACAAAACTTGCAATATTCACAGTTTGAGACACTGCCAGTTTGTCTAAGGGAGCTAATGGATCCTGAAACCATCTGAAGAGTGGTGACGAATAATCTTGTGCGCTAACTAGTTACTCGATTTGATTCTGGGGGCAGAATTAACCCAAAAAGTGATTTATTGATGTTTATGTTAAGTCTGTCTTGAGAGACTAAATGAATATGGCCTAGTCGAACACCACTGAACACATTAGAAGGTATCTTCTACACATTAAAGGAATCTCCACATCTTTAAGTGATAAACACATTATTAAGGGGATCTCCACATTGGCAGACATTCCTCTTCTCTGTGCCACTCCGTGCATATCACAGGATTTCTCTGTGCTCCTCTGTGCATATCACAGGATTTCTCTGTGCCACTCCGTGCATATCACAGGATTTCTCTGTGCCACTCCGTGCATATCACAGGATTTCTCTGTGCTCCTCTGTGCATATCACAGGATTTCTCTGTGCTCCTCCGTGCATATCACAGGATTTCTCTGTGCTCCTCCGTGCATATCACAGGATATCTCTGTGCTCCTCTGTGCATATCACAGGATTTCTCTATGCTCCTCTATGCATATCACAGGATATCTCTGTGCTCCTCTGTGCATATCACAGGATATCTCTGTGCTCCTCCGTGCATATCACAGGATATCTCTGTGCTCTCAATGCATTTCACAGGATATCTCTGTGCTCCTCAATGCATATCACAGGATATCTCTGTGCTCTTCAATGCATATCACAGGGTTTCTCTATGCTCTTCAATGCATATTACTGGATGTCTCTGTGCTCTTCAATGCATATCACCAGATATCTATGTGCTCTTCAATGCATATCACAGGATATCTCTGTGCTTTTTTATGCATATCACAGGATATCTCTGTGCTCTTCAATGCATATCACAGTATATCTCTGTGCTCCTCCGTGCATATCACAGGATATCTCTGTGCTCCTCTGTGCATATCACAGGATATCTCTGTGCTCCTCCGTGCATATCACAGGATATCTCTGTGCTCCTCCGTGCATATCACAGGATATCTCTGTGCTCCTCCGTGCATATCACAGGATATCTCTGTGCTCTTCAATGCATATCACAGGATATCTCTGTGCTCCTCCGTGCATATCACAGGATATCTCTGTGCTCCTCCGTGCATATCACAGGATATCGCTGTGCTCCTCCGTGCATATCACAGGATATCTCTGTGCTCTTCAATGCATATCACAGGATATCTCTGTGCTCCTCCGTGCATATCACAGGATATCTCTGTGCTCCTCTGTGCATATCACAGGATATCTCTGTGCTCCTCCGTGCATATCACAGGATATCGCTGTGCTCCTCCGTGCATATCACCAATTTGTAAGTCGCTCTGGATAAGAGCGTCTGCTAAATGACTTAAATGTAAATGTAAATGAGAGGCCTCATTGGGAATACACATTCCTACAGTCCGCTGCAGTCCACTAAATAATTACCTTTTTTCTCATACATAAAGTGCTTTAACCTAACACAAATGTTTTATCTGTAAAGAAATCTACTAGTATTAAGATAATATAATGATATAAAATGGTAATATAAAACAGTAATTTAAAATCAGTACCCCTTTTAAACTATATTCCCTAATGTTTAAACATTTTATACAATAGGCAATAACATTTGAAATGTAGTTTTTTTAAACCTTTTTTCTCCTCCTTCGTCTGTGATAGTAAAGTGTAACTGAGATATGTGAATCCAGGCTTTCTTTCCCGTAACCTTCACCGCCATGTCGTTCACCAGTAGGATTGTATGGGGTCCGGTCCACCTGGGTTCGAGGCTTGCTGGCTGATGGACCTTCAGTTACACGTCTTCCCCAGGGAGCAGTGAGTGTGTAGCTTCCAGTAGGGCCCTCTCACCTGGGAAGACACAGACCTAGATACCAGAGTGACTTGTTTAGCAGTTCCAGAGTCTATCCCCTATCACCTCAAGATCACACTCTTCCGTCTGAGATGTCGGTGCCCCTGGCAATCTTATGGGTCTGCCCATAGCTATCTCAAAGGGGGATTTGCTGCTGCCCTGATGGCCATCAGAACAGTGGGTAGATCATCTACCCAGGAGCCCTACTCCATTAATGCCTTGGAAAGTTTTTTTCTTCAGATTCCTGTTTGTCCTCTCCACGACCCCAGATGCCTGCTGGTGATATGGGGTGTGAAAATATTGTTAGATCTTTAGAGCGCGACACACTGCCCCTATCAGTGCCCCAGTGAAATGTGTACCATGATCAGAATCTAGGGAATGGGGAACTTCCCATCTGAGGATGATGTCCTTTAGCGGAGCTGCCGCTACCTTCTTTGCTGTCGCGTTAGACATAGGAAATACCTCGACCCACACTCCAACACATTTATTTAAATGACTCCTTGGCAATGGCCCGATTTTAAAGGTCTCGCTTTATGTAGTGTTGTCTCTCTTTTCGTGATTTGTCCTATATATATATATATATATATATATATATATATATATATATATATATATATATATATATATATATTTTGTTTTTACTCCTTCCTCTATTTCTGATGTCCGTTCTATTTGTAACTGTGCTATTTCACAACATTTCTGCACCTATATACATTTTACAGACCCCGTATGTTTTACATTGGTTATCTTGTTATTGGTCCCACCCTTCAGCTCCATTCAACCCCTCCCATTTATCTCTCAACACCATCCATTTTGGATTTCTATTTGCCATATATTTTTCAACTGTGCTGTGATGCTTCACAAAAGTACTGAACCTTTCTATTCTCCTAGCTTCTACAGATTGTAAATTAAAAATAAACAATTTTTCTAAAATAATTATTATATCATTGATTTATTGATTGTGGCTTTTCAAATCACCCAGTATTGCTATCTGCAGCGTTAGTTTTAGGCAAATGTTGCAATTCTTCAGCCATTCCTGGACCTGTGACCAAAAAAGAGCTACATATGGACAATACCAAAATAAATGAATGAAATAAATGATCTAATGACTCTGCCTCCTCACAGCAGAATCTGCAGAGCTGGGAATATTGTATCCCCCATATATGTAACATTCTATCCGGTTGCAAGAATTTTGTATAGTAATTTAAATTGAAAAATGCAAAGTTTTGAATTGGCGTTGTTTTCCTTATCAATTCATCAACCAAATCTCTTCCCAACTACTTTGCAATCTAAATGGCACAGCTTTTCGTTTTTGGTCCTTAAATGAAACAAACAACCATGAGCACTCAATGATCCTGCCGACCAAGGATCCATGTGCGCTGTTGACCAGAGCTCTCTGTCTGTCTGCCTGCCTGCTCACCGCCTGCACTGGTCTGTCACTCCCATTATTGTACAGGTGCCCTCGCCTCTCTCTCCCCGGACCTTTGCTCGTCTACATCATACGCATACATCGCAGACTTTTTTTTTGATCAGCGGTTGAACTATTTGATTAGTGACGTTTAGGGCATTTAACAAACATGATGCTGTTGTTAATTTTACTGGTGTCTACCGTTGGCTTTTACATTGTTGGCGATACATTTAGAGCCCGTTGCACTGTGAATGAGGAAATATATGATTGTTTCTCCGTCGAGTATTGTGAGAAACCCCACGCTTGCTCCGGAAATGCACATGACAACTATGCACATTTCTCCCGAACAATATTGGAGAAATCTGACTCTTGCGCTTACATGTCAGGACTGTTCTCTTGGTACTTAATCATGTCTCTGGACTTCACACATCTCCTGAAATATGTGGTGTTAAAGACTCTGGTGACTCTGGATTCTCGTTCAAGTTCTGTCTGTAACTCCAAATGTTGTAACCCTCGATCTAGACTTGCCATTATCTTGCTGCTTCTTTTGTCTGGAAATGTCCAGTCTAATCCAGATCCTGTCATTCTTACCACTGCCGAATTAAGTAGTCAGAGTGACCTGAAGTTTTTGCATATGAATGTAAGAAGTCTTCTGCCAAAGCTTGATTTTGTGAATATATGGATAAAAACTGCCGACCCGAATGTATTTATGCTTTCTGAAACCTGGCTTAAAAAATATATTACAGACAAAAATATTGGCATAAATGGTTACAAGGTTTTTCGCACAGATCGTAAATCTAAGGGTGGTGGTGTTGCTGTATATGTAAAAGACACGTTCTCCGTGGTCGTTCTGACTTCTGTTACTAAACCTAAGCAATTTGAACATCTGTCTTTGAACCTAAACCTTGGCTCATCTTTAAATATTGTTGTATCTTGCTGTTATAGACCTCCATCTGCTACTGTTGGCTCTCTGGATTGTATTTTCAAATTGTTATCACAGAGTTTGTCCTGATGGGTGATCTGAATCAGGACTGGCTAACATCTAGCTCTGATCAATTTAAAATTCTGTGCAATACCTACAATCTCACTCAGATTGTCAACAGTGTAACTAGGTTGAATATAAAATATCTTCTGAATTCCTCTTTGATTGATTTGATCTTAACCAATACTCCTCATCGTTTTAATGCTTCTGGTATTTTTGCAAATTACATAAATGATCACTGTGCTATTGCCTGTGTGAGAGATTGTAAAATTCCTAAGAAATCTCCACATGTTATTACGAAAAGAAACTGGAAGCGGTCTGATGTTCAAGTTTTTTTTACATGATGTATCTAGCATTGAATGGAATTAATCCCTGATGTTGAACTAGCCTAATTCTTACTTCCACAACGCATTCCAGGATGTATGCAATAGGCATGCCCCTTTAAAAAAAATTCAGGATTAAGGGCAGAGAGAACCCTTGGGTTACTAAGGAACTTACAAAAATCATAAGGGAACTAAATGCCATGTGAGCTAAAGCAAGAGGGACTGGTTTGGCAGATGATTGGATGGCTTTTTTATGCACCAATTTGTAAGTCGCTCTGGATAAGAGCGTCTGCTAAATGACTTAAATGTAAATGTAAATGTTTTAAACGTCTTCGAAATATGGGTGTGGCTATGATCCGTAAATTGAAAGCAGACCACTACCTGAAATTTACTTCACAAAATGTAAATAATCCATCCAAATTTTGTCAAGTAGTGAAATGTTTGGAGTGCATAAAAGATACACAGCTTCCCAAATAATTGTTGGTCGACACACGGATTGTAACTGAGAGAACCTCCATTCTGAAAGCCTTGAACCAACATTTTTTAGATGCAGGCAGTTTATTTGAAAAGGTCAAAGGTATAATTGAGCCACCTATAAATTTACCTGAATCCCCTGGCCCTGATGAACTAGACCCCGCCTCCTACCCCTAGCCGCAGACATCATTGCTCCCCCTTAACATGTATTTTTAACCTTACGCTTGATGTTAAGGAAATCCCCAAGTTATGGAAATCTGCTTTTGTACTGCCTCGCCTAAAAGGTGGAGATCCCTCGCTACTTGACAGCTATCGACCCATATCAAAATTGTCTGTACTGTCAAAGGCACTGGAGTCCTTAGTTAGAAGGCAGCTAAAGACCTACTTCCAAGAAAACAACATCTTAAATGGAATGCAATCAGGTTTTAGGTCTGACCACAGCACTGTTTCAGCCACATTGAAGGTTTTAAATGACATCCACTGTGCTCTTGATAAGAAGTTACATTGTGTGTCTGTTTTATTGATTTGTCGAAGGCTTTTGACACCGTGGACCATGCTGTGTTAGTGCAAAGGTTAAAATGTTTTGGAATTACTGGTCATGCTCTAGATTGGTTTATAAATTACCTATCAAATCATACACAATGTGTAAAGGCAGATGGTTGTAAATCTGAGTCCATAGAGGTGTGCTCAGGTGTTCCTCAAGGTTCTATTTTGGGCCCACTGTTGTTAATTTTGTATATCAACAACATTGAAACAGTGGATGTTCATTTTTATGCAGATGATACTGTACTTTATTCAAGTGGTAGTAGTTTATCTTTAGCTTTTGAAAATGCCCAAAGAGCATTTAACATCACACAACAGAATCTGTTTGATTTAAAGCTGATTCTAAATATGGGTAAAACAAAATGCGTGGTATTTTCAAATGCCAGGCATGTTACAAATCATGTCTTTGCTACATTGGCTGGACATACTATGGAGCAAGTTAAAGTGTATAAATATTTGGGTGTGTGGGTTTATGATAAGCTGAGCTTCACTGTGCATGTAGAGAACTTGATAAGGAAGCTCAAGCTGAAAATAGGATTTTATTACCGGCATAAGGCTTGTTTTTCTATTGAGGCCAGGAAGGAGCTGGTACGATGTACATTACTGTCGGTTTTAGATTTTAGTGATGTTATATATATGCAGGCCTAAGCCACTACCCTGAGAGCACTTGATTCAGTGTATCATGCAGCCCTCAGGTTCATTACAAATCAGAAACGTCTAACACACCATTGTGATCTCTACAGCACTGTTGGCTGGTCGTCATTGACCTAGCGTAGGCTTAAACGCTGGATTTATAAGGCCATATTGGGTAAAATGCCATTTTATCTCTATTCTTTTTTTAGTCAGGTCAGTAAATAAATTACGCTCCCATTCTGATTTGCTTCTAACAGTACCAAAAATTAGAACAGGTCATGGTAGAAATAGTTTTAGTTACTTAGCACCGTGGTCCTGGAATTCTCTCCTGAACATTTCAAAATGTGATGATCTAGTTTCGTTGGTGGAGTTTAAACACGTGATCGATGTATATAACATAGAAGAGTGTATTTGTTTTTAGGCCAGCTGTTTTTAGTCAAGATGTTTGTGTTTTTTCAATGTAATATGTAATTGTTGTACTGTATGTGTGTTTATAGTTTTGTTTAATGTTGTGTTAGTTTATGTAAGTTGTTTTGTCTGAAACATTGTTCCCTGGGACCAGGTCTCTCTTGGAAAATAGATATTATCTCAATGAGAAAAAACCTTTATAAATAAAGGTAAAACAAAATGTTTGGTAGGAGACCAGCGATAAGCTGGTGTTTGCGTCGTCAATTCAAACGTATGTTCTCAGAATGTTCTGTAGGTGGTCCACCTATTTGCTCACCCGCTCGTCCTTCTTTTGTATACATGCCGTAACTTTGTTGGGATCCGGTCTGCACAACCAATATGTTTAACCTCTCCTGCCAATTCAGTCACAGTATCCTCTAGAGGTCGACCGATTATGATTTTTCAACGCCGATACCGATACTGATTATTGGAGGACCAAAAAAGCTGATACTGATTTATTTTATTTTATTTGTAATAATGACAATTACAACAATACTGAATGAACACTTATTTTAACTTAATATAATACATCAATAAAATCAATTTAGCCTCAACTAAATAATGAAACATGATCAATTTGGTTTAAATAATGCAAAAACAACTAAGTGTTGAAGAAGAAAGTAAAAGTGCAATATGTGCTATGTAAGAAAGCTAACGTTTCAGTTCCTTGCTCAGAACATGAAAACATATGAAAGCTGTTGGTTCCTTTTAACATGAGTCTTCAATATTCCCAGGTAAGACATTTTAGGTTGTAGTTATTATAGGAAATATAGGACTATTTCCCTCTATACCATTTGTATTTCATTAACTTTTGACTATTTGATGTTCTTATAGGCACTTTAGTATTGCCAGTGTAACAGTATAGCTTCCGTCCCTCTAGTTAGCTCGCGCTAACAAGCTAGCCATTTCACATCGGTTACACCAGCCTCATCTCGGGATTTGATTGGCTTGAAGTCATAAACCGCGCAGTGCTTGATGCGCAAAGAGGGGCTGCTGGCAAAACGCATGAAAGTGCTGTTTGAATGAATGTTTACGCGCCTGCTTCTGCCTACCACCGCTCAGTCAGATGCTTGTATGCTCAGTCAGATTATATGCAACGCAGGACACGCTAGATAATATCTAGTAATATCGTCAACCATGTGTAGTTAACTAGTGATTATGATTGATTGTTTTTTTATAAGATAAGTGTAATGCTAGCTAGCAACTTACCTTGGCTTACTGCATTTGCGTAACAGGCAGTCTCCTTGTGAAGTGCTACAAGAGAGAGGCAGGTCGTTATTGTGTTGGACAAGTTAACTGTAAGGTTGCAAGATTGGTTCACCCAAGCTGACAAGGTGAAAATCTGTCGTTCTGCCTCTGAACAACGTTGTTAACCCACCGTTCCTAGGCCGTCATTGAAAATAAGAATGTGTTCTTAATTGACTTGTTAAATGAAGGTATATGTTTTTTCCCCCCGCCTTTTTTTTGTTAAACCGGCAAATCGGCGCCCAAAAATACCTAATTAATCGGCCATTCCGATTAATCGGTCGACCTCTATTATCCTCCCCCGCCTCTCTAACGGTGTGACACGCATTGTTACTGTCAGCAAATTTGCCAGGGATCTGTGGTGCTATTTCTTTTGGAAGGTAGGCTCGGTGTATTACATACTGATCATAAGGCTGTAAGCCTGTTGCAGTGCCAATCTTTCACACATACTCCAAGTACCCTAGTAGAGAGTTAACCACATGGGGCGCCTCCTTACAAATATCCTTTACATCCCCAAGACTCAATGGTTGATGCACAGCAGCCTGATGTGGATGGTATTGAATGGGAGTACCTTTAGAGGGAGTGGCAGCTCCCCTTGGTGGAATCTACCCCGGCCCATAGCTTAACATACGGGTTGTAAATCATACTGGATGGACCCCCCCCCTCTCTTTTGAATCATACCCACCCTAAATCCTCAGGTGATTAGCAAGAGTTCCTGGTTGTGCGATATTGAAGCCATTTTTGTTGTTTTGCCTATAAAAGGTTTCCAAAAGGGTTCTTCGGCTGTCCCCATAGGAGAACCATTTCTGGTTCCAGGTAGAACTCTTTCGGATTCTGTGTAGAACCCACTGTGTAAAGAGTTCTACATGAAATTCAGAGGGTTCAACCTAGAACCAAAATGATTCTACCTTGAACCAATAAGGGTTCTTCAAAGGGTTCCCTTATAGGGACAGCTGAACAACCTTAGATGGCACCTTTTTTTCTAAGAGTGTATGTTCCTCAAAATAATAGTCTCCTATTATTGAGAGGACGTGTGGGCTAATCCCATGGCCGGCTTTAGGTCCGGCACCAGACACAAGGGCAGTTGTTGCATCCGACACTGGACCATACTTTGCTTTGACTGCTGATAAGTCAGGATAGTGGACAGGCGGGGCACTGAGAAGATTTGTTTTCTCTGCTGGCTGCAGAGCACGTCTCTGTAACGGCAGATTTCCTCCTCTTCGTCTGACCACGCAGCGTGGTGAGTGTCCATATCGTTTATTATAAAACACTAAGAACTGAACACTAAGAACTACAAAACAATAAATGTGACCGTGAACGAAAACCAAACCGAAATAGTCCCGTGTGGTGCCAGACAAAGACACGGAAACAAACACCCACAAACCAACAGTGAAACCCAGGCTACCTAAATATGGTTCTCAATCAGGGACAATGATAAACAGCTGCCTCTGATTGAGAATCATATCAGGCCAAACACAGAATTAGAAAAAACATAGAAACACAAACATAGACTGACCACCCCAACTCATGCCCTGACCATGCTAAATATAGACAAAACAAAGGAAATAAAGGTCAGAACGTGACAGTCTCCCCTCTTCAATCGCATTCCACTTAACCAGCGTAATGTCCTCCAACTCCTTCATCAACGTTTTAGCCTCTTTCACTATCTCCACTATCTTCACTAACGCTATGTGTGTGTTTTCCAGTTTTGTTTTAGTTTTTTAAACTCTTGGGTGAGGTGTATTTTTTTAATTGAGGAATGTTTCAAATGTAACAATTTACATAACAGAATAGGAGCTAATTGTTACTGCATGTTTTAGACTGGAACATAACATCCCACAATCACCTCTTTTAACATGTCCTCTGAGGCGTCCTCTACTGTCTCTGGAAACGCCGGACACTTTATACACACTTTTAAACTCCTCTTCTTCTTGCTCACACAATTGCTTCACTGTTTGTGCCCACCGGTCGATGGATTGGGAGGCAGGAAGAGCCATTTCACCACAAAGCTCTCTTGCCTTGCCTCCACCTACAGTATAATACAATACCAATATACTAGATGAGTCCAACACAGTTCTATACATAGTGCACTCTTTTTGACCAGAACCCTATGGGCACTGGTCAAAAGTAGTGCACTATATAGGGAATAGTATGCCAATTGTGACACAGTCAGCATATATCTCTACACTATGCCTGCCTGCCCTGCAGCCCTCCTCCCTTCCTATTTAACTGGCCTTTGATGTTAGTGGAGAATTGACACTGCATGACTGCGCTTATGGCCACTATGAAGAGAACCATGAAGAGGGATTCAACTGATGGCTCTGTACAGCAGGCAGTTACTGTAGGCCTACAGTGTGCACTAACCACTCCAGCTGATACAAGCGTAAATTGAACGTTCCACTGAATGCACTTTGTATGACGCATGTTGTGTAAAGGGAATAATTACTCTTCTCATACATAAAGAGCTTTAACCTAACACTGCTTTCTATCTATATAAAAACAATATATTCATACTAAGTGAATATAGTGATATAAAACTATAATATAAAGGAGTCATTTACAATCTCTCAGCTTTTCTACCTCACTTTTGTCACGCCTTGGTCATTGTATTTTGTGTTTTCTTTATTATTTGGTCAGGCCAGGGTGTGACATGGGTTTATGTTGTTGTATTTCGTATTGGGGTTTTTGTATTATTGGGATTGCGGCTGAGTAGGGGTGTTGTATGGGCTTGGCTGCCTGAGGCGGTTCTCAATCAGAGTCAGGTGATTCTCGTTGTCTCTGATTGGGAACCGTATTTAGGTAGCCTGGTTTCGCTTTGTATTTCGTGGGCGATTGTTCCTGTCTCTGTGTAGTGTTCACCAGATAGGCTGTATAGGTTTCACGTTCCGTTTGTTGTTTTTGTATTTATGAGTTATTTCATGTATCGTTCCGTTTTTTCATTCATTAAAGATATGAGTAACCACCACGCTGCATTTCGGTCCGACTCTTTTGACAAACGAAGAACGACGTTACAGAATCACCCACCACAGCGTGTTAACAGGCAGCAGCGAAGAGAGGATGTTATGGACAGCAGAGGCTTGGAGTATACGACGTGGGAAGAAATAGACAGGTGGGCGGCCGACCCAGAGAGAATGCCGGAGCCCGCCTGGGATTCGCTGGAGCAGTGCAAAGAGGGCTATAGGTGAATGGAGTCGAAAAGAAAGACACGGCGGCGCAGAGTGAAAACCGAAAGTCACCCCCAAATATCTATTGGAGGAGGGCTCAGGGAGAGAGTAGCAGAGTCAGGAGTCAGACCTGAGCCTACTCTCCCTGTTAATCGTGTGGAGCAGCAATATAAGGACTTCTAGTCTTGGGAGATGATATGAGACGGAAAAGGACCTTGGGCGGAGCCCGGAGAATATCGCCGTCCCAAGGACGAACTAGAGGCGGAAAAAAGCGGAGAGGCGCTGGTATGAGGAGGCAGCATGGCGACGCGGATGGAAGCCCGAAAAGCAGCCCCAAAAAATGATTGGGGGGTTGGCTTAATGGGAGTATGGCTATGCCAGGTAGGAGACCTGCGCAAACTCCCTGTGCTTACCGGTGGGCTAGAGAGACCGGGCAGACACCGTGTTATGCTATGGAGCGCACAGTGTTTCCAGTGCGGGTGCATAGCCCGGTGCGGTTCATACCAGCCCTTCGTATTGGCCGGGCTAGAGTGGGCATCGAGCCAGGTAAGCTTGGGCAGGCTCGGTGCTCAAGAGCTCCAGTGCGCCTGCACGGTCCGGTCTATCCAGAGCCACCTCCACACACCAGTCCTCCGGTAGCAGCTCCCCGTACCAGGCTTCCTGTGCGTGTCCTCGCTCCAGTATCACCAGTGCCAGCACCACGCATCAGGTCTACAGTGCGCCTCGCCTCTCCTGTGCTGTCGGAGTCTCCCCCTCTCCAGCGCTGTTGAAGCCTTTCTCCTCTCCTGCGCTACCGGAGTCTCCTGTCTGTTCAGCGCTATCAGAGCCTTCCTTCCCTCCTGCGCTGTCGGAGTCTCCCGCCTGTTCAGCGCTATCAGAGCCTTCCTCCTCTACAGCGCTTCCGGAGCCTCCTGCCTTTTCGGAGCAGCCTGAGCTGCCAGTCTGCAAGGAGCTGTCAGTCTGCAAGGAGCTGTCAGTCTGCATAGAGCAGCTAGATCCGCCAGTCAGCCATGATCTTCTAGATCTGCCAGTCAACCAGATTATTCCAGATCTGCCAGTCAACCAGTCTCTTCCAGATCTGCCAGTCAACCAGTCTCTTCCAGATCTGCCAGTCAACCAGTCTCTTCCAGATCTGCCAGTCAACCAGTCTCTTCCAGATCTGCCAGTCAACCAGTCTCTTCTAGATCTGCCAGTTAACCATTCTCTTCCAGATCTGCCAGTCAACCAGAATCTTCCAGATCCGCCAGCCAGCCAGGATCTACCGGAGCCTACTACCTGCCTGAGCTTCATCTCAGTACTGGGCTTCCTCTCAGTACTGGGCTTCCTCTCAGTACTGGGCTTCCTCTCAGTACTGGGCTTTCTCTCAGTACTGGGCTTCCCCTCAGTTCCGGGCTGCCCCTCAGTCTCGAGCTGCCCCTCAGTCCCGAGCTGCCCCTCAGTCCCGAGCTGCCCCGCAGTCCCGAGCTGTCCCTCAGTCCCGAGCTGTCCCTCAGTCCTGAGCTGCCCTCAGTCCCGAGCTGCGCCTCAGTCCCGAGCTGCCCCTCAGTCCCGAGCTGCCCCTCAGTCCCGAGATGCCCCTCAGTCACGAGCTGCTCCTCAGTTCTGTGGGGTTCTGGGTGAGGACTATTAGGCCATGTTCGGCGGCGAGGCTGGATTATCCCAGGGCGCGAAGGGGAGGAACTAGGACATTTATGGAGTGGGGTCCACGTCCCGAGCCGGAACCACCACCATGGACAGACGCCCACCCGGACCCTCCCTATGGTTTTGAGGTGCGTCCGGGAGTCCGCACCTTGGGGGGGGTTCTGTCACGCCTTGGTCATTGTATTTTGTGTTTTCTTTATTATTTGGTCAGGCCAGGGTGTGACATGGGTTTATGTTGTTGTATTTCGTATTGGGGTTTTTGTATTATTGGGATTGCGGCTGAGTAGGGGTGTTGTATGGGCTTGGCTGCCTGAGGCGGTTCTCAATCAGAGTCAGGTGATTCTCGTTGTTTCTGATTGGGAACCGTATTTAGGTAGCCTGGTTTCACGTTGTATTTCGTGGGTGATTGTTCCTGTCTCTGTGTAGTGTTCACCAGATATGCTGTATAGGTTTCACGTTCCGTTTGTTGTTTTTGTATTTATGAGTTATTTCATGTATCGTTCCGTTTTTTCATTCATTAAAGACATGAGTAACCACCACGCTGCATTTCGGTCAGACTCTCTTTTGACAAACGAAGAACGACGTTACAACTTTATCCTGTAGAAAGGCTCACAATTGTCTCCCGGGAGGAGAAAACAAAACACAGTCGTTGATAATCAAAATACAGCTTATCACCCTCTTCTCCTCATCCTTTTGCATTTCACAGCTCGAGAGGACATATACACACAGTGCTGGTGATGGGTGGAGATTACTCTTCTCTCTGATAGATATGACCTGGTTTTGTTTTGTCAGAGAACCTCTGAGGTTTTGTCATTGTACAGGGAGATCTCAGAGGTGACTGAAGGTCCTGAGGTTTTGTCATTGTACAGGGAGATCTCAGAGGTGACTGTGAAGGTCCTGAGGTTTTGTCATTGTACAGGGAGATCTCAGAGGTGACTGAAGGTCCTGAGGTTTTGTCATTGTACAGGGAGATCTCAGAGGTGACTGTGAAGGTCCTGACTGCCATGTCACATGGGCCTGATTTGTCTGACCTAGTTTAGCCGTTGATATTGAAGAGGCTGGAGCTGAATAGTGTAACGACTTGCTTTTGAAGAGGTTTTTCCTCAGTTCTTCTTTCCTCATGTCTTCTCTCCTCACCTCCTCAAAATGCATTGGAGAAGAAGGTACGGAGGGGGAGGCATTGGACCTTTCCCTACAATCCCTAGAATCACGTACAGCCTTGAGTTAGAGCTCGTGAGTACTTCACTCTGCCATGGAGAAACCTCCCTCTGCCTCTGAAGCTTTTTTACTTCCTCACTGTTGTCCTTGCTCTAGGTTGGAGGAGGGAACTTTTTTTTAATTTTATTTTCTCACCGGACAGAATGTATTTCTGGCCCCCTTTTATCCTCCTTTCTCCTCCTTACCCTTATACAAGAGGCTCACTGCACTCTGAGATTATTTTTGCAGACCGACCAGGGGATGTTGAACATACTGTGGCCAACACCCTGGAACAGGAAGCCACAGTTTCCATGAACGTCTGTTAGATGGAAGCAGATAGCACCAAGGGAAACAATATTTTGTCTGGAGCTGGTTGGCCTGGCCAATTAGGCTCCCATGACTGTATGATTTAGAGCTTCCTCTCTCTCTGTATCTCAGTATCTTGGTGTGTGTGTGTGCTTGTTTGTGTGTTTCAGGCTAATTTTGAGCTTTGATTAAAGACTCTGAGCTCAGAACTCTGAGACGGAACTGCCATGGAGCCACTCTACTCTTATCTGATGGTAGACTAGGACTCTTAGTACTACAGTAGTACTCCGAGTACTACCTTGGACTCCCAGTACTATAGTAGTACTCCTAGTATTGCCTGTGACTCCTAGTACTACAGTAGTACTCCTAGTATTGCCTAGGACTCCTAGTACTCCTAGTACTGCCTAGGACTACTAGTACTACAGTACTCCTACCTGTCATCAACCAGACCACCAATTATTACATACACTGGTAATACCATAGGAATAGACAGCTATTTATATGGGTCATTCTGTATTTGAAGGGGTTTACTTCATGCTAGAGGTCGACCGATTATGATTTTTCAACGCTGATACCAATACCGATTATTGGAGGACCAAAAAAAGCCGATACCGATTAATCGGACGATTTTTAAAAATGTATTTATTTGTAATAATGACAATTACAACAATTCTGAATGAACACTTATTTTAACTTAATATAG
This sequence comes from Oncorhynchus gorbuscha, assembly GCF_021184085.1. Taxonomy (NCBI): domain Eukaryota; kingdom Metazoa; phylum Chordata; class Actinopteri; order Salmoniformes; family Salmonidae; genus Oncorhynchus; species Oncorhynchus gorbuscha. Next base: position 25,800,629 of record NC_060175.1, on the reverse strand, counting down.
TAAATAAATAATAATGAAGTAAATAATGAAACATGTTCAATTTGGTTTAAATAATGCAAAAACAAAGTGTTGGAGAAGAAAGTAAAAGTGCAACATGTGCTAAGAAAGCTAACGTTTCAGTTCCTTGCTCAGAACATGAGAACATAAGAAAGCTGCTGGTTCCTTTTAACATGAGTCTTCAATATTCCCAGGTAAGACGTTTTAGGTTGTAGTTATTGTAGGACGATTTCCCTCTATACCATTTGTATTTCATTAACTTTTGACTATTGAATGTTATTATAGGCACTTTAGCATTGCCAGTGTAACAGTATAGCTTCCGTCCCTCTCCTCGCTCCTCCCTGGGCTCGAACCAGCAACACAATGACAAGAGCCACCATCTAAGCAGCTTCTGCCTACCACCGCTCAGTCAGATACTTAGATACTTGTATGCTTGTATGCTCAGTCAGATTATATGCAACGCAGGACACGCTAGATAATATCTAGTAATATCATCAAGCATGTGTAGTTAACTAGTGATTATGATTGATTGTTTTTTATAAGATATGTTTAATGCTAGCTAGCAACTTACCTTGGCTTACTGCATTCGCGTAACAGGCAGTCTCCTTGTGGAGTGCAACAAGAGAGAGGCAGGTCGTTATTGCGTTGGACTAGTTAACTGTAAGGTTGCAAGATTGGATCCCCCGAGCTGACAAGGTGAAAATCTGTCGTTCTGCCCCTGAACAAGGCAGTTAACCCACTGTTCCTAGGCCGTCATTGAAATTAAGAATGTGTTCTTAACTGACTTGCCCAGTTAAATGAAGGTATAAAAATAAAAACATCTGCGCCCAAAAATACAGATTTCCGATTGTTATGAAAACTTGAAATCGGCCCTAATTAATCGGCCATTCTGATTAATCGGTCGACCTCTACTTCATGCCCGTAATTTACTTTGCTTTTATGATGACTGACAACTTTACAGGATGCACTAGTAGCTGTAAACCATTGTCTGAGTCACAGAGGAAATGGCATGCCAAGTCAATTCCAATGTGAGAATCCAAACCCACGCAGTTGACAAGTTCTAACTTTCTCTCAAGTGTGACAGGATTACAAAGACATTATCAAGCCACTTAGGTGTTATATTAGATTTCCTTTGATATCCTCTGCGTGTACAGTTTCAGAAGTAAATGTTCAAGTAAATTAATCTCAAGCTTTACTCTGAAGAAGTGAGAATTATGTTCAAGTGGCAGTGTTATTTTTAAAGATCTAAGAGGTCTCTCTCTCAGGAAGGAAAGAGATACTACTAACTGAAGAGACTATATCAATGTTGTGTTGTCAGTGTGTCAATAACTACCACAGCTCTAAGCCAGTCAGGTGTCTATGTGATAAACAAGGCAGAGAACAGTGCACACAAGTCAGCAGCATGCTGTACTGCCTGTCCGTAGTTCTGATGTGTTCACTGCCTAGTATCTTTTGTCCATTGAGATTTCCTGGTTGCTCCTGGTGGGGAAGTGACATTTGACTATGCCCTGCTAACCTCCAGGGTGCTTGTCTTTTGGAAATCAGGGCTCTAAGCTCCACTTCCTCAGAGCTGTCACTCTGGCCATCATTCTGTCACTATGGATACATGCCATGATTGGTTTAACAGACTGTGTGCCAGCATAATGTCCATGTATAGACTGCCCCATTCACACACATTCACACACATGCGGGGAGATACTAAGTGGAGTTTTGGGTTGTCCCCCCCCCCCATTCCTCTCCTTACCCCTTCCTGATGTACTGAACTACAGTCGGTCTAATTGGTCATTAGATTGCAGTGACATGCCAGAGAGTGAACTATTAAGTCACAGTTAGAAGAAGTAGAAATGTCTCCATATTTGTCTCTCTATGGGGCTTTCCAAATGGCACCCTTTTTCCAATATAGTGCACTACCTTTGACTGGAGCCTATTTATAATAGTAATATATGCCATTTAACAGACGCTTTTATCCAAAGCAACTTACAGCCATGCATGCATACATGTTATGTATGGGTGGCCCCAGCAGGAATCGTTGCAAGTGCCATGCTCTTCTGACAGCCACACCGAAGCTTGTCCAGTCATTTATTTATTTATTTGGAAACCCATTAGCTTTTGCAGTAAACGTAGCTGCTCTTCCTGGGGTCCATAGAAAACACAAAACATGACAAGTAACAAACAGTACAACCACAAAATAATACAAACATTGCAACAAAAAATTACAGCTGTGTGTCCCCTTACAGTCCCCACCGTTCCATGAGATGTTGTTTAAAGGTAATGTTACTGTTTGCTTGAGCAATTGGAGATGGAAGGGAGTTCCATGCGTTTATGGTTCTGTATAATACTCTGCATTACCGTGAATTTCTTTTGGACTTGGGGACTGTGAAGAGACACCTGGTGGCATGTATTGTGTTGTATGTACAGTGCATTCAGAAAGTATTCAGGCCCCTTGACTTTTTCCCCCAAATTTTATGTTACAGCCTTATTCTAAAATTGATTACATTATAGTTTTTCCTCATCGATCTACACACAATAACCCATAATGACAAAGCAGAAACAGTTTATTTGAAATGTTTGCAAATGTATTATATATAAAAAATAAAAAAAAGTATTTACATAAGACCCTTCGATATCAGACTCGAAATTGAGCTCAGGGGCATCCTGTTTTCATTGATCATCCTTGAGATGTTTCTACAACTTGGTGAATTCAATTGATTGGAGATGATTTGGAAAGGCACACATCTGTATATATAAGGTCCCACAGTTGACAGTGCATTTCATAGCAAAAACCTTGAGGTTGAAGGAATTGTCCGTAGAGCTCCGAGACAGGATTGTGTTGAGGTACAGATCTGGGGAAGGGTACCAACAAATATCTGAAGCATTAATGGTCCCCAAGAATACAGTGGCTTTCATCATTCTTAAATGGAAGATGTTTGGAACCACCAATACTCTTCCTAGAGCTGACCCCCCGGCCAAACTGAGCAATCGAGGGAGAGGAAGGAAGGTGACCAAGAACCCAATAGTCCAAAGCTCCAGAGTGTCTCTGTGGAGATGAGAGAACCTTCCAGAAGGAAGGTCCTCAGTAAAAGGCACATGACAGCCCGCTTTCTCCAGCCCGCCTTCTCCAACCCGCCTTCTCCAGAGTGCTCAGGACCTCAGACTGGGGTGAAGGCTCACCTTCCAACAGAACAACGACCCTGTTGGAAGGTGAATGCTAGAGGCGTCACTACAGACCCTGGTTCGATTCTAGGCTGTATCACAACCGGCCGTGATTGGGAGTCCCTTAGGGCGGCACACATTTGTCCCAGCGTCGTCCGGGTTAGGGTTTGGCTGGGGTAGGCCGTCATTGTAAATAATATTTTGTTCTTAACTGACTCGCCTAGTTGAATGAAGGTTAAATAAAAATAAAATAAAATGAAAAAATGAATGAAAAAATCACGCAGCCAAGACAACGAAGGAGTCGCTTCGGTACAAGTCAGGATGGGGAGCAGCGATGCTCCCCATCCAACCTGACAGAATTTGAGAGGATCTGTAGAGAAGAATGGGAGAAACTCTAAAATACAGGTGTGCCAATCTTGTAGCATCATACCCAAGAACACTCAAGACTGTAATTGCTTCCAAAGGTTCTTCAAGAAAGTACTCAGCAAAGGGTCTGAATACTTATGTAAATGTGATAATTCCGTTTTTAATTTGTAATACATTTGCGTGACTGAGCTGAATGTTATTGAATTATGCAGACAATCTGGAATTTTCATCACAGTAATATTTCTCATAAAAAGTAGAATAGAAGCAGTTAATCTCTCCTCAACCCTCAACCAGGAAAGGCTGGCATGCATGCTGTTGAAGTTAGTTCTGTATGGCATGCTGCTTTTTCTGAGCCAGTTGCAGCTTTGCTAGATCTTTCTTTGCTGCACTTGACCATATTACTGGACAGTAATCAAGATTGGACAAGAACAGAGCCTGAACAACTAGAACATTAGATTTTTGGGTCGAAAATGCAGATAATCTTTTTATAACAGACATACATCTCCCCATCTTCACAACAACATTGTCAATATGACTTGACCATGATAATTGACAATCCGATGTAATACAGTACCTAGTTGTTTAGCTTCCTCATCGTGCTCAAAGGTCACACTCTTAATGCCCAACTCCAGATGAGGTTTAGGTCTTAGAGAATGCTTTGAAACAAATGCATTGTTTTTAGTTTTATTTCAGACCAATGTATTATTAATCACCCATTCCGATACTGACTAACTCCTTATTTTGAGTTTCAGTGAGCATGTTGAGAGTGGAATCATCCACATACATAATCATTCTAGCTTTGTGTAAGACCAGTGGCAAATCATTTGTAAAAATAGAGAAGATTAACGGCCCAGGCCAACTGCCCTAAGGGACACCACATTATACATATCTGAGGTTAGAGAAGCTTCCATTGAACAATTAAGTCTACAACCCTACAACTCTGTCATTGCTAGAGAGCATTTGGATGATCAAGAAGAAAATTAGGAGAATATTTTTGGTAAAAACTCAACTCGTCGTGTTTGGAGGACAAAGAATGCTGAGTTGCATCCAAAGAACACATTTAAGTCATTTAGCAGACGCTCTTATCCAGAGCGACTTACAAATTGGTGCATTCACCTTATGACATCCAGTGGAACAGTCACTTTACAATAGTGCATCTAAATCTTAAAGGGGGGGGGGTTGAGAGGGATTACTTATCCTATCCTAGGTATTCCTAGGTATACCTACTGTGAAGCATGGGGGTGGAAACATCATGCTTTGGGTCTGTTTTTCTGCAAAGGGACCAGGACGACTGATCCGTGTAAAGGAAATAATGAATGGGGCCATGTATCATGAGATTTTGAGTGAAAACCTCCTTCCATCAGCAAGGGCATTGAAGATGAAACATGGCTGGGTCTTTCAGCATGATAATGATCCCAAACACACCGCCAGGGCAACGAAGGAGTGGCTTCGTAAGAAGCATTTCAAGGTCCTGGAGTGGCCTAGCCAGTCTCCAGATCTCAACCCCATTGAAAATCTTTGGAGGGAGTTGAAAGTCCGTGTTGCCCAGCAACAGCCCCGAAACATCACTGCTCTAGAGGAGATCTGCATGGAGGAATGGGCCAAAATACCAGCAACAGTGTGTGAAAACCTTGTGAAGACTTACAGAAAACGTTTGACATCTGTCATTGCCAACAAAGGGTATATAACAAAGTATTGAGATAAACTTTTGTTACTTATTTTCCACCATAATTTATATATAAATTCATTAAAACGCACAAAAACATCCTGTGGCGGACTGCAATAGCATCGAACAGTCCCCGCGATATGCAACTGTTCAGGGAAGTCAGGAACCAATACACGCAGTCAGTCAGGAAAGCTAAGGCCAGCTTCTTCAGGCAGAAGTTTGCATCCTGTAGCTCCAACTCCAAAAAGTTCTGGGACACTGTGAAGTCCATGGAGAACAAGAGCACCTCCTCCCAGCTGCCCACTGCACTGAGGCTAGGGAACACGGTCACCACCGATAAATCCATGATTATCGAAAACTTCAACAAGCATTTCTCAATGGCTGGCCATGCCTTCCGCCTGGCTACTCCTACCTCGGCCAACAGCCCCGGCCCCCCCCGCAGGTCCTCACCCAAGCCTCTCCAGGTTCTCCTTTACCCAAATCCAGATAGCATATGTTCTGAAAGAGCTGCAAAACCTGGACCCGTATAAATCAGCTGGGCTTGACAATCTGGACCCTCTATTTCTGAAACTATCCGCCGCCATTGTCGCAACCCCTATTACCAGCCTGTTCAACCTCTCTTTCATATCGTCTGAGATCCCCAAGGACTGGAAAGCTGCCGCAGTCATCCCCCTCTTCAAAGGGGGTGTGACACCCTGGACCCAAACTGTTACAGACCTATATCCATCCTGCCCTGCCTATCTAAGGTCTTCGAAAGCCAAGTCAACAAACAGGTGACTGACCATCTCGAATCCCACCGTACCTTCTCCGCTATGCAATCCGGTTTCCGAGCCGGTCACGGGTGCACCTCAGCCACACTCAAGGTACTAAACGACATCATAACCGCCATCGATAAAAGACAGTATTGTGCAGCTGTCTTCATCGACCTTGCCAAGGCTTTCGACTCTGTCAATCACCATATTCTTATCGGCAGACTCAGTAGCCTCGGTTTTTCGGATGACTGCCTTGCCTGGTTCACCAATTACTTTGCAGACAGATTTCAGTGTGTCAAATCGGAGGGCATGTTGTCCGGTCCTCTGGCAGTCTCTCTGGGGGTGCCACAGGGTTCAATTCTCGGGCCGACTCTTTTCTCTGTATATATCAATGATGTTGCTCTTGCTGCGGGCGATTCCCTGATCCACCTCTACACAGACGACACCATTGTATACACTTTCGGCCCGTCATTGGACACTGTGCTATCTAACCTCCAATCGAGCTTCAATGCCATACAACACTCCTTCCGTGGCCTCCAACTGCTCTTAAACGCTAGTAAAACCAAATGCATGCTTTTCAACCGATCGCTGCCTGGCTCCGACCTTGAATATGTGGACACCTATAAGTACCTAGGTGTCTGGCTAGACTGCAAACTCTCCTTCCAGACCCATATCAAACATCTCCAATCGAAAATCAAATCAAGAATCGCGCTGCCAAGCTTACCCTAGTAAAACTGACTATCCTACCGATCCTCGACTTCGGCGACGTCATCTACAAAATTGCTTCCAACACTCTACTCAGCAAACAGGATGCAGTTTATCACAGTGCCATCCGTTTTGTCACTAAAGCACCTTATACTACCCACCACTGCGACTTGTATGCTCTAGTCGGCTGGCCCTCGCTACATATTCGTCGCCAGACTCACTGGCTTCAGGTCATCTACAAGGCCATGCTAGGCAAAGCTCCGCCTTATCTCAGCTCACTGGTCACGATGGCAACACCCATCCGTAGCACGCGCTCCAGCAGGTGTATCTCATTGATCATCCCTAAAGCCAACACCTCATTCGGCCGCCTTTCGTTCCAGTACTCTGCTGCCTGTGACTGGAACGAATTGCAAAAATCGCTGAAGTTGGAGACTTTTATCTCCCTCACCAACTTCAAACATCAGCTAGCTGAGCAGCTAACCGATCGCTGCAGCTGTACATAATCTATTGGTAAATAGCACACCCATTTTCACCTACCTCATCCCCACAGTTTTTATTTATTTACTTTTCTGCTCTTTTGCACACCTATATCTCTACCTGTACATGATCATTTATCACTCCAGTGTTAATCTGCAATATTGTAATTTTTCGCCTACCTCCTCATGCCTTTTGCACACATTGTATATAGACTCCCCTTTTTTCTCTGTCTTAAATGTTATTGACTTGTTAATTGTTTACTCCATGTGTAACTCTGTGTTGTCTGTTCACACTGCTATGCTTTATCTTGGCCAGGTCTAAGTTGCAAATGAGAACCTGTTCTCAACTAGCCTACCTGGTTAAATAAAGGTGAAATAAAAAAATAAAAAAATTAAATGTTTAAATTCGTCAATCAAATCAAATCAAATCCAATTTTATTTGTCACATACACATGGTTAGCAGATGTTAAATGCGAGTGTAGCGAAATGCTTGTGCTTCTAGTTCCGACAATGCAGTGATAACCAACAAGTAATCTAACTAACAATTCCAAAACTACTGTCTTATACACAGTGTAAGGGGATAAGGAACATGTACATAAGGATATATGAATGAGTGATGGTACAGAGCAGCATACAGTAGATGGTATCGAGTACAGTATATACATATGAGATGAGTGTGTAGACAAAGTAAACAAAGTGGCATAGTTAAAGTGGCTAGTGATACATGTGTTACATAAGGATGCAGTCGATGATGTAGAGTACAGTATATACATATGCATATGAGATGAATAATGTAGGGTAAGTAACATTATATAAGGTAGCATTGTTTAAAGTGGCTAGTGATATATTTACATCATTTCCCATCAATTCCCATTATTAAAATGGCTGGAGTTGGGTCAGTGTCAATGACAGTGTGTTGGCAGCAGCCACTCAATGTTAGTGGTGGCTGTTTAACAGTCTGATGGCCTTGAGATAGAAGCTCAAGGGGGCTCCAACTGTTATAAAAGTACATGTTTTAACAGGTGGATGCTTGTCAAAAATTTGCATGAATAGTTGTAAAATATTTCCAGTGCTGCATCTGGATTCACTTCCTTAGTTCATCCTTGGTCCAGACAGAGTACTTATTTAGCTGTTAGTGATCTAATTGATGATTATATACTGTGAAGACATTATATTGGTTATATAGAAGTCAGTGTTATCTCCATTTTTAAGTTAATCCTGGACATTTTGGGAGTTTTGCTTAAATTCATCAAAAAAGTTAACTTATAACAGTGGACCTTTTTTTGTGGGATACACATAAGGCAATTCTAGGTCTTGTGGCATCTTTTGGTTAAACTATCCCAAATTCAATGGAATTGCAACCCTCTGCATGCACAGAACATTTTTCCATTACATGTGCAGTGCACTCTTCCGTCACATGTACAGCTGATTCTCAAGATCTTGTACACAAATGAGATGCTATTAGGCCCACAATACCACACTGTCTGAGCCAAGGACTACATGCTTTCTGGTAAGTTTTGATTACAATACTTGGTGCGGTGAATATATTTTATATGACATACATAATTTTTGTTTGTTAACTAGTAAATAGTAGCCTACAGCAAAGTGTTAAGAGTAAATGAGTCAGGCGCAGAGAGCAAAGGATGTGGGAAAAACAACACGCTTTAATGTCCTGGAAACATAACATGAACAAAAGTAGAAACACAAATTAACAGAAATATAAACGGACAGCGTGAAACCCAAATGCCAACAAAAATACACTCAAACAAGGAAACAGGAGAACAAGCCCGCACGAAACAGAAGCGGGCTGAACAGACTATATATAACCCTATCCTAACAACCAAACAAGAAACAGGTGTTACCAATTAGACAGAACTAAATGAACACAGAACAACGGATCGGCGATAGCTAGTAGACCGGCGACGACGACCGCCGAGTGCCACCCGAACAAGAAGGGGAGTCACCTTCGGTAATATTCGTGACACAAAGTGTGTTTAAATCATTTCTAACTTGTTAACAATTTCTGCTTGTTCGTTTTTGCTACCATGTGGGTTTTAGCTTGCTTGAGCCTGCTAACTGAGGAGTGTTAATTCACCTGTTTCCATACGTTTAATTTTAAAAGATTTATTTGACAAAATAGTTATTTAATCTAACTGCTAAACTATTTATATGTACATGGTATTGTAGAAGCAAATGTACAGCTAATGTAGAAGGAAACGCTTTGTACATTTGCAAATACTGTGCCAAATCATATGTGAAGAATCATCTGGCCAAGTGCATAAAGTTCCCTCAGCGCTCACAGCAAGCAACCTCTCCCTCTAGTTCTGTTCGAGGTGAAAATTATGAATCAGACACCTTGTCAATAGCAACAGCTCATGATCCTCCTGGAATCAGAAGTTTTTTTTTACTAAATGGAGGAATGTAGTCAGAAAAATGCTGATGAATGTTTTGCTTGAGCTGTGTTTGCAACTAATTCACCTGATGTTCACAGGCAATGTGTATGTGAAGAGACTTCTGAATGTTCTTCGCCCAGCAAACACCCCTCCAACCAGACATGCTTTATCCACTCATTTTCTGGATGCAGAGTTCAACAGAGTCTGAGTGAAAGTCAAGCAAATCATAGAGGAAGCAGACTGTATTGCAATCATCTCTGATGGGTGGTTGAATGTTTGAATAATTAACTACATCATCTCCACCCCTCAACCACTACTCTACAAGAGCACAGACACAAGGGACAACAGACACACCGGTCTCTACATTGCAGATGAGCTGAAGGCAGTCATCAATGACCTTGGACCACAGAAGGTATTTGCACTGGTGACAGACAATGCTGCGAACATGAAGGCTGCTTGGTCTAAAGTGGAGGAGGCCTACCCTCACATCACACCCATTGGCTGTGCTGCTCATGCATGGAATCTCAAGGACATCATGGCACTGAAAACAGTGGATACACTCTACAAGAGAGCCAAGGATATGGTTAGGTATTTGAAGCGTCATCAAGTTATAGCAGCAATCTTCATCACCAAGCAAGGTGAGAATAATAAGATCACCACATTGAAGCTGCCCAGCAACACCCATTGTCATCATGTTTGACAGTCTCCTGAAGGTGAAGGAGTCTCTCCAAGAAATGGCCATATCACAGTCTGCCGATATGGACAGCCCCATCAAGAGGATCCTCCTGGATGATGTATTTTGGGAGAGAATGGTAAGCAGCCTGAAATTCCTGAAACCTATAGCAGTAGCCATTGCACGGATTGAGGCAGACAATGCCATCCTGTCTGATGGTCAGACTCGGCTTGCAGATGTAAGCGAATAAATCCGTACTGCCCTGCCTACTTCACTGTTGCTTCAAGCAGAGGAAACTGAAGTTCTGAAATACATCAAAAGCGTGAAGACTTGCCTGAAGCCCATACACACCCCAGCATACATGTTGGACCCCAAGTATGCTGGTAAGAGCATCCTGTCTGGTGCAGAGATCAACAAGCCTGTGGTGTCAACACAACTGTGTCTCGTCACCTTGGCCTGGATGAGGGCAGGTTCTTGGCAGTCTGGCGAAGTACACTTCCAAGCAAGGGCTTTGGGATGGAGATGCAGTATGGCAGTCGTGCCAACATATCTCATCAGCCACCTGGTGGAAGGGACTTTGTGGATCTGATGCTCTTTCCCTTGTTGCCTCCATCATCCTCCAAATCCCACCAATATAAGCCACCTCAGAGCACAACTGGTCCTTGTTTGGGAACACACACACCCACAAAAGCATGCAACAGGCTGACCAATACAAGGGTTGAAAAATTGATGGCCATCCGGGCAAATTTGAGGCATTTTGAGCCTGACAACATCCTCAACGAGGTTGGAAAGTGACAGCGAAGATGAGGCCTCAGAGTCTGATGTTCAAGAGGTGGACATTAAGGAGGTCCAGGCAGAAGACACGGAAGCCTGAAAGGAAGACAACCAAAGCTTTAGTTTCTAGTCATCATTTTTACAAATGTATGTTGAATTTTTTTTGGGAGATGCGATGGATCATTGGGGATCATTCAATATTCCCTTTGGTTCAGTGAAATCGTTCCATGTGTTAAGGCTCTCGTCGGAATGAGTAGACCAAAGCGCAGTGTGATAAGTGTTCATGATAAATGTATTACTCAATACACTCAAACAAAATAACAAAGAGGGAAAACCGAAACAGTCCTGTCAGGTGCACACTAAACAGAACACAACTACCCACAAAACCCAAACGAAAAAGGACAACTTATATATGATCCTGAATCAGAGACAACGATAGACAGCTGCCTCTGATTGGGAACCACACCAACATAGAAATAGAGAAACTAGAATGCCCACCCTAGTCACACCCTGGCCTAACCACAATAGAGAATAAAAACCTCTAGGGCGTGACAGTACCCCCCCCCATAGGTGCGGACTCTGTCTGCAAAACATGACTCTAAAGGGGAGGGTCTGGGTGGGCATCCCTTCACGGCGGCGGCTCTAGTGCGGGATGTAGACCCCCTCCGCCCGCAGATCCCTCCGCTTTGGTGGTGGCCCTGGTGCATGGACCTTCACTGGAGGAACCATGCCGCAGATCATCGCCGGAGGCTCCGGACTGGGAACCATCGTTGCAGGCTCCGGACTGGGGACCGTCGCTGGAGGCTTAGTACGTGGCGCCGGAACAGGTCTTACCGGACTGAGGAGACGTACCGGCAGCCTAGTGAGTGGAGCTACCACAACACATCCTGGCTAGATACTCACTTTAGCTTGGTGAGTGTGGAGAGCTGGCACAGGACGCACTGTTCTATGACGCCGCATTGGAAGCATAGTGCGTAGAGCCAGCGCAGGACACACTGGACCGTGGAGGTGCACCGAAGGTCTGGAGCGCTGCGCTAACACAACTCGTCCTGGTTGGATACCCCCTGTAGCCCGGCTAGTGCGGGGAGCTGGAACAGGCTGCGCTGGTGAACCGGGGACACCGTGCGTAGAGCTGGCGTTGGATATCCTGGGCCGAAGAGACACACCGGAGACCAGAAATGCTGAGCCATCACAATCCGTCCTGGCTGAATGCCCACTCTAGCACGGCCACTGCGGGGAGCTTGCACAGACCGCACCGGGCTGTGGATGGGCACTGAATGCATGGTGCGCAGAACCAGATAGCATGGTGCTTGACCGGTCACTTGCTCCCCACGGTAAGCATGAGGAGTTGTCTCAGGTCTGAACCCTGACTCTGCCAAACTCCCCGCGTGCCCCCTCCCCAAAAAATGTTTGGGGCTGCCTCAACTCATTTAATTATAGTTCAATTCGTAACTGTATTGTTTTTTTTGTATTTCTATTGGAAGGATTTAATCATTTGCAATTATGTCTACTTATGGTAAAATGTTTATGTTTCTGTCTCCATATGATATGGTAAATATATCTAATGCAAAGAAACATTATATTTAAATGGCATTAATATTAATTTCCATATATTTCCATTAATTCACATATATTCCCGTTATTTCCCACCAAATGTCTCCACCTCTGATTATTCCCCAAAATGTGCAACCCTACTTACACTTGTGTTTGATATTTTATGAGCCACACAAGGGCCATGCTTCTGAGCAGTTAGATATGTAGGCCTAAAACCATAGCTAGAAAGCAGCCATCTTTTGCATGTTGCACCAACATTCCATGAACTACGTGAACTGATGATTGTATGCACCAAATGGAAGAAAACAGATTGAAACAGGGAGGGACTACATGAACTACATGTCGTCATTTTCATTTTCCATTTAAAGCGATTTCCGTTGCGTGCCCTTATGAACACAACCCAGTAGAATAATTGTTGGACATATTGGGTGTGTTTGTGTTTACTGAGCATTAATTCAGTGTTGTAATAGATCAGACTGTTGGGGTCACAACCCCGCCCGGCTAATGAGGCTGATTAATGTCTTTCCGGGCGGAGCACCACTCTTTCATAGACACACAGACATCAGGAAACGGGCAGAGGCTGGAAAAATACCGCTGGGGCTTTAATTTGAACTGAAAGGGGAGAGACAATTAACCAACCTCTTGTCTTATCACATCGGTTGATGCTGAAATCTAAAATAACAAGCCTCCGGTTATGGAAGCTGTTATTTGAGCTGCTTATGCAACGCAGATGGTGGCTGGCAGGTCCATGGGTGACTCTGAGAGGACGAGGAGGCCATGATGTCAAAACTACCGTTTTTAGTTGTGCTCTGGGCCCATATTCATACTTTGTCTCAGGGTAGGAGCCCCTGATGGGCAACATTTATTCTAGATCACCACTATACAAGACGCTTGATCCACTTTCTCTTCTCTGCAAGGGTGAAAATAGTGTATCTTCAGGTTTTGATGTGGGGAAACTTTGCTCAGACCTACCTTTGCTGCTATCTCTCTCTCTGTCTCTCTCTGTCTCTCTCTCTCTGTCTCTCTCTATCTCTCTCTCTCTCTCTCTCTCTCTCTCTCTCTCTCTCTCTCTCTCTCTCTCTCTCTCTCTCTCTCTCTCTCTCTCTCTGTCTCTCTCTCTGTCTCTCTCTCTGTCTCTCTCTCTCTGTCTCTCTCTCTCTCTGTCTCTCTCTCTCTGTCTCTCTCCCAGACAGCTTAACAAGATGTCTAAGAACCTGTCAGAGGCAGTTGCTCTCTAGGTCTGACCTCCAAGGCATCTGTCTTCTGCATTTAACCCAACCTCTCTGAATCAGAGGCTACTATCTGTGTGATGTGATGAAATGTCATAGCTATCAGGCTGATGTTTTATCAGGTGCTAAATCCGTTACTACACTATCTTCCTTTACATGCTTCTGATATGTACAGTAGAGTAGTCGTACACAAGATTATAACAGTAGTGCCAAGTAAATCGACTTAACTTTATATGAATTCAATTATTATTACTCTCCCTGACAGGTTTCATTATACCTCTTAATATAATAGTGTTGTATATGAGCTATTAAGTAAATGGCAATTTTCTCAAATCTATATTCTTATATTCATTACTTTGTCAGGTTGAAAACAACAACACACATCTTCTCTGATCTAAATAATATTATCTAATGTAGAATCAACTGCCATTTACTAAAGGACACAGTGTGAAATGTCATAATGTAACACAATAATAAAAAAAATAATTTCACATGGCCTCATTCCCTAATAAGTTTAGTCTATTTTTGTACATTTTGGGAACTCAGTCCCTCACAACCAGAGATGGTGAATATGTGTGATATGATGTTTTTACTGTGTGATGTCTGATATAAGCTGTCTGTTTACAGTATATCATCCTGTTGTATGAAAGATTCAATATTGGGGTCAACACACTTGATTTTGAGCTACATCTTTCACTTTCTGTGGATGAGACCCAATTTGGCGACCCAGTTTTTGTTAACTGGTGCCTTATTGAATGTGTAAATAACGCGCATACAAACAAACTAAAACCAACAATGACAGGAACCATGTTTCCTTCCTCCGCTCGGAGGAGATTTATTTGCAGCTTTAGAAACCAAATCCCATGTCAATCTTCACTCACAGGAGAATAGTTGGATTTTCTAAATGTACCTAGAAGTGACAGTACGGTAATCAGATATTACCTTGCATTTTCCTACTACCTTGCCCTTTTCACTCCTTCCACCCCCATGATGATATAACTTGCTATGTTTTAGTAGAGCTAAGGGCCATTATAATTGTCCTCCGAACAGGAAGTGGAGGTTGGGCTAAAAAAGGGGGGTGCCTTCATATAGAGAGTGTTAAGTCCCACTACAACACACTGTTCTACACTAAATCATCGTTACGATTCAGGCTGAAGCCGTTTCTAATGAATAATAAATTAACTTCCATCTTCTCCAAATGGTGTTCTCACTTCTCACCCTCTCCTCTAGCTCAGTCAGACTCAGGTGATTCATCGGGGAGGTGTGAGGGAGAGGTACCACAGACTCGCACGCAAAGGCCACACAGCACAAGACACAGATAATATATTAAATACACTTCCTCCAGTTAGTCAGTTCCATCATGGTGGAAAAGTAGGAAGATATATAATTATTGATAAGCAAATACAAGTTTTCTTTGTGAAAAATAGATGTGCTCATGAATTCTATGAATTCACTTCATATTGTGGAGGGAGTGTAACTGTAGCTTCAGAATTCCATTTGCTCTTTACTCTCCATGAGGTTGTGTTGTTTGTGATGACAGGGGGATGTTAGGATGCATGCGCCCATGTTTCTGTCTAACACCTCTCTGTTAAGAGCCATGGCCTCAGGGAGAGGCCATGAACAGAAATGGATTTGACATATTAGTCATTTCTCACAGAGGCTCTTGTCCATAATGACAAGCATAAACTAAGTAGATTTTATTCATTTTATTGTCTTATTCTTGTTTTTGATTTATTCATAGGTTGCACCTCTGTCAGTCGGGCGCGTCATGCCATTGTTATGAACGTTCTCAAACTGCCATAGTGGTGCCCAAAAGTCGTGATAAACCCAGTCATTCTGAACGGAGGCTAATGACGGTTTAGTCAAAATTACATTATAGTGGCCTGGAAATACATTGACATTGCTAAAGTAGGCAAGTATTTGGCAGGAATCAACTTTTCCATAAATATCATGCCGTTAAATGGACTTAAAGCTGCAATATATAGATATCGCTTCACCATTTCCTGGTTGCTAAAACAAACAAGCACGTTTGTGACCATACAAGCAAGTATAATGTGGAGAATCAATGTACCATCTAAACTGCTGCGAAACATATTTACCATAACCAAACATATTGATTTTTCAGCTGTTTGAAGCTGGTGTACAAAACTGAAAGTAAAGACACAAAAACAGAATTTAAGAACAGGAAGCATAGAAATAGTGCACATTGAACAGATCTACCACTTCTTAGACTTGCTTTCAATGAGATTGACATATCTATAACTCACATTTCTATGTGAATTTGGTCAGGTCACCCAAAAGGTTACATAGTGCAGCTTTAAGACAAATGGCAATGCATTAGCTAGCAAAGCTCTTCAAAAATAGCTAGCAATCCAGTGGTCTTCCCACAATTTTAGCTAGCTAGCTAGCTAGCGTTATAATGCATCTAAAGTCAATCTGGCGACTTCAAAATGATGACAAAAGTTTTTCCTAGTAAAATTATTTGCCTTATTTTGAAATGTCATTGTATTTAAAAGCCAATGTAATGCACTTTTGATGAAATCTTAATCAGCGCTCATTTACAATGCATTGAGTAGAATGCTCAGTCGAGAATACATCCTTAAATCCCATGAATTATTATCAAAATATACTTTTTTATTGCCTATCTTTTTTTGTGATTCCTGGCTGAAGTCAATCACTGTTAACCATCAGATATCCCATATTCCTTCACCCGCTAGCCTTTGAAGACCACTGAACTGTTAGTTACGCTTGTTGTACGTGTATCTATTGTCCAATGACGATTGACTCTTCTAATCCAAAGGAGCCGGCCAATAAAACTCTTGCTCTGCATCTCTTTGATGGTACAGGGCTCTCTGAAGATCAGACTCACGCCAAGAAGATTAATTAAGCTATCACAAGTAGTGAAGAAGACATTCCCTTTCATAAACATGACATTTTTTCCTTCTTCTGTCACGGGCGTCTGAAGAAGTGGACCAAGGTGCAGCGTGGTGAGCGTACTTTTTCCTTTATTATTGTAAATGTCGCCAACAAAACAAGAAACAAAGAAACGACAGTGAAGCTTACTAGGGCTATAGTGCCACTAACAAAGTCAACTACCCACAAAATACAAAGGAAAAAGGCTGCCTAAGTTTAAATCCCAACGATAGACAGCTGTCCCTGATTGAGAACCATACCCGGCCAAAACATAGAAACAGAAAACATAGAAATAAAAAAACTAGAATGCCCACCCTAGTCACACCCTGGCCTACACAAAATAGAGAATAAAAACCTCTCTATGGCCAGGGCGTGACATCTTCACCTTCTAAGTCACTGAAGTTACTGAACCTTTTCTGATGAAAAGGGGATAGATGTCCTGCTTTTATTTCCCAGACTGCTTTGTTTGTTGAGTGCTAGTTAAACAGGGTGGTATTCATTAGGGCACTTCATAGAAACTTGTTTTCAACAGAAAATTAAAATGAGTGTTTCTTATTGGACAAGTTCATGTAGTCCCTCCCTATTTCAGTCAGTATTCCTTCTATTTGATGTTAAATTAATACATCCCTGGAAGAGTTGTAGACTTGACTCTGAGTGAGGCAGGGTGAAGCACGTGCGCTTCCAGGGAGAGGGAGAGCCAAGTTAGTCATTTGTTATTTGTACACTAATCAGCTGCTTGGTTGTTGACGAGTTGAAGGGAGTAGTACTGTTTGCCTGAGCCAATTATTATGAAGTTATACTGGTTCTATTATTCTGAAAGAGTACTGTATGGGGAGACACTCTCAACAAGATTCTGATGTCTCCTCTGCCCAGGCCTCATTTACATGACCCAACAGTAGTATACAGATTTTTTTACTGATTAAATTCACAGTAATAAAGCAAACACAGTAATAAAGCAAACACAAGTCCTGCTTAGTGTTTGTTTACTTAGTCAGTCAATGAGAGATCATCGAGGCCTAGATTCGATATTGTACCTCCTCCATTTAATGATCCAGACAGGTAAGTAATTTTCTGTCTGTGAACACGCTATAACAGTCAACACTGTTTTCAGTGAGGCACCGCAATAACTGTATATATGAATGGACAAAGCCATTATGGAGACATAACATGCGCCGTTTGATCTACTCCAGAAAGTTTATTTTTACATAAAGATTGCCATTTTTCCATTATAATGGGGGGTCCTGTTTTCTACTAACGGCCTTGAACTCTGTGTCTTCAATGAGAGGGGGCAGTCGTTCTCCCCTGAGACGCAGACAGACAGACAGACAGACCATTTTTCCCCATTAGTTGACTCAGCTGTGTATTGAGCCTGTGCTCTTCTCGTCTCTTCCTGTGTCACGTTCCTCCCTGTCACACCAAAGAGCTGCCTGACGGGAAGCATGTAAAGAGATATGCACATCAGAGGTACTGCTGGCAGGTGGGGGGATAGAGGGAAAGAAGAGGGGGGAGAGGAGGGATGGAGAGAGAGGAGGGAGAGCGGGAGGGAGAGAGTGATGTGGGGGGTGGCACTCTGTTGTAAAAAAGCCTATGTTGTGACAGGCTATCTGACGCCATGGAAACCGCCGCCCGCCTGCCTGAGCGAGAGCAAGCTGAGAGTGGACGGCCAGCCCTGCAGCATGTCTTACAGCCTCAAACACATCCTGCTGGGTTTCTTTTGAGCTACTGTCACTGTTGACATCATAGAAAGATCAGATGGGATCACATCACCAAGCAAACATGATGTAGACACCTCAGGCTTCTATGTGTCAATATTGAATACTGTGGGGAACAATGGTCTAAAACCAGTGCCATTTTTTGTCATTGTGAATGGATTGTTGTCCAGTTGGTCTGTCACATCTGGTTATAGAATGTGAGTCTTCTTCTGGGACTGTAGGACTATAGATAGAGGAAGGGACAGACATGTAATTGTACCTGTTTAGTAACATGACCTGTGAGAGGGAGTAGCGATGTGCATGCCCCGCCCACCTAAGGCCCTGTCTTTTTTAGCCATATATTTCCTGTGTTTGGGGCTGCAAAATCCACGTTATTGAAATCTCGCTGGAGTGATTTCTTTCATTTTACTCCTGCAACTCTTTTGTACTCTTGCATGTACCTGACATTTTTTCATGTTAACGTTGACTCTATAAGAATGTAAAAGTTTTGTCGGGGATTTAACACACCGTCTCGACACGTCACAAGAAAGAGAAGAAAGATGGGTGTACATTTTTTTGATGATTTGAACAAAACAAAAGAATTATACAGTTGATATTAATAAATAATAATAAAAAATAAAATCAAATAAACGATTGAAAAATTATAGAAAAAAAATAAAATAGAAAAAAAATATTAAAATAAAAATAAAATCATAAAGGTTTAAAAGGGTACAAAAAAGACCATCCTTTCAAATCACTTCATGTCTACAGACGTGAGTGCTACGGGTCAGTAGTCATGACCGGGACTACGGCGGTTAAAACATGTTGGTAATACAGACTCCGACAGGGAGAGGTTGAAAATCTCAGTGAAGACACTTGCCAGTTGGTGAGCGCAGGCTCGCAGTCATGTCCTGGTAATCCGTCTGGCCCTGCGGCCTGAATTCTGACCTGTTTAAAGGTCTTACTCACATCGGCTGTGGAGAGCGTGATCACACAGTCGTCCGGAACAGTTGATGCTTTCATGCATGTTTAAGTGTTACTTGCCTCGAAGCGAGCATAAATTTATTTAGCTTGTCTTGTAGGCTTGTGTCACTGGGCAGCTCTCGGCTGTGCTTCCCTTTGTAGCCTGTAATAATTAGACATTTACATTTAAGTCATTTAGCCCTGCCACATCCGACGAGCATCGTAGCCAGTGTAGTACGATTCCATCTTAGTCCTGTATTGACGCTTTGCCTGTTTGATGGTTTGCCGGAGGGCATAGCGGGATTTGTTATAAGCTTCCAGGTGAGAGTCCCGCTCCTTGAAAACGGCAGCTCTATCCTTTAGCTCGGTGCAGATGTTGCCTGTAATCCATGGCTTCTGGTTGGGGTATGTTCGTACAGTCACTAAGGGGACGACGTCATCGATGCACTTATTGATGAAGCCAGTGACTGATGTGGTGTACTCCTCAATGCCATTGGAAGAATCCCGGATCATTTTCCAGTCTGTGCTAGCAAGACAGTCCTGTAGCTTAGTATCTGCTTCATCTGACCACTTTTTTATTGACCAAGACACTAATGCTTCCTGCTTTCGTTTCTGCTTGTAAGCAGGAATCAGGAGGAAAGAATTATGGTCAGATTTGCCAAATGGAGGGCAAGGGAGAGCTTTGTACAAATCAAATCAAATGTATTTATATAGCCCTTCTTACATCAGCTGATATCTCAAAGTGCTGTACAGAAACCCAGCCTAAAACCCCAAACAGCAAGCAATGCAGGTGTAGAAGCACGGGGGCTAGGAAAACTCCCTAGAAAGGCCAAAACCTAGGAAGAAACCAGGAACCAGGCTATGAGGGGTGGCCAGTCCTCTTCTGGCTGTGCGCGTTGGAGATTATAACAGGACATGGCCAAGATGTTCAAATGTTCATAGATGACCAGCATGGTCAAATAATAATAATCACAGTAGTTGTCGAGGGTGCAGCAAGTCAGCACCTCAGGAGTAAATGTCAGTTGGCTTTTCATAGCCGATAATTCAGAGTTTCTCTACCACTCCTGCTGTCTCTAGAGAGTTGAAAACAGCAGGTCTGGGACAGGTAGCATGTCCGGTGAACAGGTCAGGGATCCATAGCCGCAGGCAGCACAGTTGAAACTGGAGCAGCAGCACGGCCAGGTGGACTGGGGACGGCAAGGAGTCATTATGCCAGGTAGTCCTGAGGCATGGTCCTAGGGCTCAGGTCCTCCGAGAGAGAGAAAGAAAGAAAGAAAGAAATGAAGAACGAAAGAAAGCGAGAATTAGAGAGAGCATACTTAAATTCACACAGGACACCGGATAAGACAGGATAAATACTCCAGATATAACAGACTGACCCTAGCCCCCGACACATAAACTACTGCAGCATAAGTACTGGAGGCTGAGACAGGCAGGGTCAGGAGACACTGTGGCCCCATCCGATGATACTCCCGGACAGGGCCAAACAGGCAGGATATAACCTCAGCCACTTTGCCAAAGCCCCCACACCACTAGAGGGATATCTTCATCCACCAACGTACCATCCTGAGACAAGGCCGAGTATAGCCCACAAAGATGTCCGCCACGGCACAACCCAAGGGTGGGCGCCAACCCAGACAGGAAGATCACGTCCGTTATTCAACCAACTCAGGTGACGCACCCCTCCCAGGGACGGCATGGAAGATCACCAGTAAGCCAGTGACTCAGCCACTGTAATAGGGTTAGAGGCAGAGAATCCCAGTGTAGAGAGGGGAACCGGCCAGGCAGAGACAGCAAGGGCGGTTCGTTGCTCCAAAGCCTTTCCGTTCACCTTCACACTCCTGGGCCAGACTACACTCAATCATAGGACCTACTGAAGAGATGAGTCTTCAATAAATACTTAAAGGTTGAGACTGAGTCTGCGTCTCTCACATGGATAGGTAGACCATTCCATAAAAATGGAGCTCTATAGGAGAAAGCCCTCCTTCAGCTGTTTGCTTAGAAATTCTAGGGACAATTAGGAGGCCTGCGTCTTGTCAACGTAGCTTACGTGTACGTATGTACGGCAGGACCAAATCGGAAAGATGGGTAGTGTGGAGGAATGGAGTCTCTGTGTGTGGAGTAAATGTGGTCTAGAGTTATTTTCCCTCTGGTTGCACATTTACCATGCTGGTAGAAAGGATGTAAAACTGATTAAACAAAGTTTTCCTGCATTAAAGTCCCTGGCTACTAGTAGCACCCCCACTGGATGAGCGTTTTCCTGTTTGCTCATGCCATATACAGCTCATTGAATGTGGACTTAGTGCCAGCATGGGTTTGTGGTGGAAAATAGACAGCTACAAAGAATATAGATGAGAACTCTCTAGGTACATAGAGTTTCTCATGGTAAGCTGTGGATCACACTACCTCAGGCAAGCAAAACCTTGAGACTTCCTTAGATATTTTGCACCAGCTATTGTTTACAAATATGCATAGGCCCCCGCCCCATGTCTTACCAGGCTGCTCTTCTATCCTGCCGATACGGTGTCTAACCCACCAGCTAGCTGTATGTTATTCATGTTGTTGTTCAGCCACGACTCGATGAAACATAAGATATTACAGTTTTTTAATGTCATTGGTAGGATATACGTGCTTGTAGTTCGTCCACTTTATTATTGAGCGATTGTACGTTGGCCAATAGTACCGATGGCAAAGGCAGATTAGCTGCTCGTCGCCGGATCCTCACAAGGCACCCCGATCTCCTTCTGCGAATCCTCTGTCTCTTTTTCCTGCGAATGAAGGGTGTCTGGAGTAAATCCCTCTCGTCGGAATCATTAAAGAAAAATTATTCGTCCAGTTCAAGGTGAGTAGTCGCTGTTCTGATGTCCAGAAGCTCTTTTCGGTCATAAGAGATGGTATCAGCAACATGATTTACAAAATAAGTTACAAAGATTTGGAAAAAAGTAAAGTAGAACTCACAAATAACATTTTAACTCCACCGTTTTTAAAAGCTGTAAACACTTACAAGTCATGAGCAAGAAGAAAAAAAAAATACAAATTAAATAGTGGAAGTCAATATGCATTATAAATGTTAGCTGAATGGCACATCACAGTTTATGTTGGGGTAGTTGTTGTCTTACAAGTTACAAGCAAGAAAGACAAGTCTGTCTACTGTCTCTCGCTTTAATCATAATTATCACAATTTTAATCAAATCATGTTTAAAAGGGTAATTTCTGCTTCAGACACTTGCCTGCCTGAACAAACTGAAGGCTTTAATGTTTCTTATTTATTGGTAGAAGTAGAATAACTCACAAATAACATTAACTCCACTTTTTTTAAAAGCTATAAATCCTTACAAGTAATGAACAATAAATAAAACATTTAAAAAACAAATATTGCAAGTCAATATGGGGCGGCAGGTAGCCTCGTGGTTCTCATTGGACCAGTAACCGAAAGGTTGCTGGATCAAATCCCCGAGCTGACAAGGTAAAATATGTCGTTCTATACCTGAACAAGGCAGTAAACCCACTGTTCCTCGCTAGGCCGTCATTGTAAATAAGAATTTGTTCTTAACTGTCTTGCCTAGTTAAATAAAGGTAAAATAATTATATATATATTTTTAATTATACATTATAACTGTTAGCCTAATGGCACATCACAGTTGAAATTGGGGAAGTTATTGTCTTACAAGTTAAAGCAAGAAAGACAAGTATGTCTACAGTCTCTGGCTTTAAACCTGCCCTATGGCTGGTCACTAGGATGCCACCTGTGCTTAAAAACACACTCTGAGGGGGAGCTGGTCGCAGGAATGCACAGGTAGCATTTTGCCAGGTGGTTGACTTTGGGAAGGTTTTTGGGGTGGACCTTCCACCAGTCCAGTGGATTGGTTTCACTGTCAGCATCAGAAGACTGAAGTTAGCAGCTGAGTTCATTTTCTACCAGCTGGATATCAGTAAGACCTGTGGTGGTGGAGCATGGCTTTTTGAAAACACTACCCAGTGACTTTCTCTTTTTAGCTGACAGTTGTGGTGAAGCAGCAACAACATCTCCCTGTGCTGGGCTTGGGTTTTCATGTCCCTCATTGACTATCTCTGAGACAGCTCTTGCTTTTATGTGACCCACTTTCTCCTCTTTGATGTAATGTGTTATAAACCGTGGGTCAACTAACGAGGCTATGTCCAGGAGGTCATCTGTGGCTAGGTCATCATATTTCTCATTCAGATAGTCCATGACTATCGTTTTGATGGTTTGGGGGAGCTCTGTTTCACCATCATTGGGTTTCATTACATCTGTCTAGAACAGGTGTAGTACTGTCTTCAGGTAAGACACACTGACATAAGACTCACCAGACAGAGCATCTGTGAACTATAGTGGGGTCAATGCCTGGTTGATGGAATCAAGAACATCTATATCTGTATAGGTGGGAGCTTAGTGCCGGGTCTTCTTGTCTCTGGACACGATGTGTGAAATGGTTTTCTCCTGCTCCAGTATTCTTTGCACCATCTTTTGACTTGATCCTCACTCTGTCACCAACTTGTTCTGGGGTAGGTTGTGTTCTTTTTGAGCAACTGCCAGGTCTCTCTTCTTTTTCCACCAATAGGAAAAGGCACCTACCATTTTCTTACACACTCCAATTGCTCAATTTACCCGTTTGTCTGAACCACTCTCTCTAAGAGAAGTCATTAGATTTTATATTTGACAAATTGAATACCTGAATTCCCACCAAATTCCCTGAACTCCATTCACTATTTGACCATGCCAGTAAAATAATTTATGTGCTACAATTATGTCAATATCTGATGGATAATAAAAATTCCAAAAGTTTGGAGTATCTTCATCCATTGTCCAACCTTTTAACAATTTCAATGATTGTTGCTAGAGGGAGGGTCTGCATTGTTTTGGGAAATGACAGGTCAATATATCATCCAACTCTTGTCTTGTCTGACACTTGTCATACGATCCTTCATGTGTGTGCCGTCATTAAAGTTGATTGGAATATGATAGACCTACAGCTCAATGACGAGACAGGACTTTTGGGAATCTATGACGAAAATGTAATGTGATGGATGTCACTTGCACTGTCACCATGGACCAGACCAGTTACGCTGTCAGTCTGACTCACGTCAGCACTGCTTGTTTGTTTGTTGTCGCTGGTCGTTTTCATATGGCCTTATTGGACTGAATGTGTGAGAGTTGCTGTGCCAAACGCCCGTCGTGAGGGGGACCTGCCAGGCTGTGTGTGTGCGAGTTGCGAGGGAGGCTGTGAGTCTACACATGCCCTCCCATTCTGTCGCCGTGGTTGCTCGGGCTGGTAAGGTTATTTATTGCCAAGGTTAATGGGATAGCGTCTGGTAGCAAAGGTGGCGAATCGAGACAAACATGTGCCTGTTTTACTTAAGCAAGAGAGACCGCAGCTGATGTCACGTCAGACTAAACCACTTTGATCTGACACTGAAAGTAGGTGCTTAGATCAACACAAAATGTCTTACACATCAGTACTTATAGTTGAAGTCGGGAGTTTACATACACCTTAGCTGAATACATTTAAACTACATTTTTCACAATTCCTGACATTCAACCCTAGTAAAAATTCCATGTTTTAAGAATGTGAAATGTCAGAATAATAGTTGAGACAAATCTTTATTTCAGCTTTTATTTGTTTCATCACATTCCCAGTGGTTCAGAAGATTACATACACTCAATTAGTATTTAGTAGCATTGCCTTTTAAATTATTTAACTTGGGTCAAACATTTCAGGTAGCCTTCCACAAGCTTCCCACAATAAGGTGGGTGAATTTTGCCCCATTCCTCCTGACAGAGCTGGTGTAACTGGGTCAGGTTTGTAGGCCTCCTTGCTCGCACACACTTTTTCAGTTCTGCCCACAAATTATCTATAGGATTGAGGTCAGGGCTTTGTAATGGTCACTCCAATATCTTGACTTTGATGTCCTTAAGCCATTTTGCCACAACTTTGGAAGTGTGCTTGGGGTCATTGTCCATTTGGAAGACCCATTCGTGACCAAGCTTTAACTTCCTGACTGATGTCTTGAGATGTCGCTTCAATATATCCACGTAATTTTCCCGCCTCATGATGCCATCTATTTTGTGAAGTGCACCAGTTCTTCCTCCAGCAGAGCACCCCCACAACATGATGCTGCCACCCCCGTGCTTCACGGTTTGGATGGTGTTCTTCGGCTTACAAGCGTCACCATTTTTAATCCAAACATAATGATGGTCATTATGGCCAACAGTTCTATTTTTGTTTCATCAAACCAGAGGACATTTCTCCAAAAACTACGATCTTTGTTGTCCCCATGTGGAGTTGCAAACCACAGTCTGGCTTTTTTATGGCGGTTTTGGAGCAGTGGCTTCTTCCTTGTTGAGCGGCCTGTCAGGTTATGTTGATATAGGACTAATTTTATTGTGGATATAGATACTTTTGTACCTGTTTCCTCCAGCATCTTCACAATGTCCTTTGCTGTTGTTCTGGGATTGATTTGCACTTTTCGCACCAAAGTGCGTTCATCTCTAGGAGACAGAACGCGTCTCCTTCCTAAGCGGTATGATGGCTGCGTGGTCCCATGGTGTTTATACTTGTGCACTATTGTTTGTACAGATGAACGTGGTACCTTCAGGCGTTTGGAAATTTCTCCCAAGGATGAACCAGACTTGTGAGGTCTTGGCTGATTTCTTTTGATTTTTCCATGATGTCATGCCAAGAGGCACTGAGTTTGAAGGTAGGCCTCGAAATACATCGACAGGTACACCTGCAGTTGACTCTCAGAAGCTTCGAATGCCATGACAGAATTTTCCAGAATTTTCCAAGCTGTTTGAAGGCACAGTCAACTTAGTGTATGTAAACTTCTGACCCACTGAAATTGTGATAAAGTGAATTATAAATGAAATAATCTGTCTCTAAACAATTGTTGGAAAAATGACTTGTGTCATGCACAAAGTAGATGTCCTAACCGACTTGCCAAAACTATAGTTTGTTAACAAGACATTTGTGGAGTGGTTGAAAAACAAATTTGAATGACTCCAGCCTAAGTGTATGTACACTTCCAACTCCAACTGTCTGTGCCATTTTTAGGTCTTTCTTTGTTGGGTGATTTCTCCTCAGTAGTGAACTCATAGGTTTTGCTACACTACCAGGATTACAATCTAGCTAGCTAGCTAATTACCTTGGAGGTTTGTCGGACAATCTTATGTTGTAACTTGTCACTCATTCTTAAAAGTGTGTCTCGGTGCGCCACGGCTGAATGAACATGGTGGAAACACTGGAACTGAATAGGTGTGTTAAACTTTGCGAAGACACTTTTTCAGATACATTCCTTGTTTTGCTATAACATTCTCTCCTGTATGTGATTAGGCATGTATGGGGGGGGGGGGACAGCTACTGTATATTACATTTACATTTAAGTCATTTAGCAGACGCTCTTATCCAGAGCGACTTACAAATTGGTGCATTCACCTTATTAACAGTAGGAGATAATTATTTCATCCCAGCATACCATACATTGGAGATAAAAACAGATGTAAACTGTACATTGCCACCTATTTTACCTGTAATTCCTGAATCTCGCATAATTGTCAATTACTGTGTTTGTGCTATAGAAGCCAGCCAGCTAATTGTTATATTCCTTTCTCTGAGAACTCTGACTGGGTAATGGGCTATTTACATCAATATGGCTCACTGCTGCTGATGCTGTATGGAAATGATAGAGGTCATGTGGAAAATGTGCAAATACAATGTCCCCCTGCATGGCAGAGTGCGCTACCATAGCTGTGTGACCATGCTCATATAGCCTGCTGCTGTATGCCTAAACCCCAGTCTAATAAAGGCAAAGCTAACGATTTACCAATTCAGACTGTTCTGAGTTCTGTTCTGAGTCAGTCATGATCATACTCCGTGTACTTTACATTTTTTTGTGTGTATGTGTCTGCGTGTCTGTGCTTGCGTGCGTGCGGGCCTATGTACACTGTAGAGCTGGGCGATGTGGACCAACCAACATTGTGATAAATTCCCAGCTCTAGTACACGGTGTACGTGTGTGTGTGCAAGTGCGTATGCCTGTGTGTTTGCACATCCTTGTATCGGTGTGTAATTGACCATGCTATGATGGTAGATTTGTGGTATCATGACGCCTTGTGAGGACCTGTCTCACCACAGCCCAGGGGCTTTCCTCATCCAATTGCCATCTCAAGTTGAATTATCCACACCATTTACAGCTTACTCTGGTTCACCGATACCATGACTGCATCCCAAATGGCACCTTGCTCCTTATATAGTGCACTAAATAAGGAATAGTGTGCCATTTGGGATGTGGGTTGTGTCAAACAGGGATCGGAAGGGAAGGAACCAGCTGCAATGGAGCCCATCGTCGTTGCCTACGGTTATAGGACAGGCTCATTGCATGGTACACACACAGCATTCTACATGAAATATGCTGCGGGACTGTTCCCTTTGTGTGGTTCAGTGCCACGGTGTCATCAGGCAGAGATAGGGGAAAGGATCGGGATCAGTAGCCCAGTTTGGTAAAGTGGGGTGGGGGGCAGTGGCAACAAGGGTTGGGGGGTTAGTAGTAGGACTAAGGGTGTTGTGTCATGGTTTATGGGGATGCTGTACTATCTCCATTCTACATGAAATGTGAGTGTACATGGTCCCTTTTTCCATCGATTATCAAATGATCTTAAAGTAACAGTATTAATTGATTAGCTTATTAAAATGACACATTTCAAATACTGTATGTTACATTACTTGTACTGTAGGCCTCGGTCTTTTGCAAAGTTAAGTGAAGTAGAATTGTTTTAATTTGTGCACATTTGTTTACATCTATCTCTCCAGGAATCAAGGGATGAATTCTCAATTCATCCAATTACTGTATCAGTCAAGGTAATTGGCCTGGGCTGTCAAGACTGTGAAATAAATGACAGCTGTGTCAAGTTCTGGTGACGGCCAAGGATATCATGCTTTTATGTTTTGCTTGGTGATGGAAGGACCAATGTAAAAACCCAACAGCATTGACTAACATGAGTCAGTCATTGAGTTTAGTCTTCTTACCCATCACTTGGCCAAGGATTCAAATCCTGTGTTAAGGTACAGAAAGACACTTTAAGTATTTAAGAAACGGATTGTGTCAGCTGTACCGTAGAAGAGAAAAATGCTATGTTAAGCTGGCCAAGCTACTCTAATGTGACTAAGCACTGAGAAATTGACTTTTTTTTAAAGAAACCAGGCATACTTGTAGCAGAAACAGTTGTGAATCTAGTGAAAATACAGTATATTTCTCTAGCACACAGAAGAGAAAGCCTTTGTGGCCTTTACTTTCTATCAGACATACAATACAGGAAGAAGCTGGTGAAAAGGCCTATTGTTGTGTAGACTGTTAGCCTGAACCATCCTAGCTAACATCTGTGCTGTTCAGACGGGGGATGTTGATGCTGAGTAGGCTTGGCTGGTATACCGTATATACTGTATACCGGGGTATAAAAATAAATAAAATAATCATGCGCAAATATTGTACAATCCAGGTGTGCAGAGCTCTTAGAGACTTACCCAGAAAGACACAGCTGTAATCACTACTAAATGTCATAATAACGTATTGACTCAGGGGTGTGAATACTTCTGTATTTAATTTGCAATACATTTGCTAACGTTTCTAAAAACATGTTTTCACATTGTCATTATGGGGTATTACGTGTAGATGTGTAAGAAAAATGTATAAAATCCATTTTGAATTCCGGCTGTAACACAACAAAATGTGGAATAGGTCAAGGGGTATGATTTCTTTCTGAAGGCACTGTATGTATCATGATAATATCATATTGTGAGGTCCCTGGCAATTTCCAGCTCCAACTGCATACTGCACTCCATGGAATTATATAATTGCAGATGCTTAGTTCGCACCACAGCATCATATTATAGTATGGATACAGTTCTCTCACTAAATCTCTCTCTAGTTAGTTGAACTTGTGTTAAATTAAGCACATCGCTTTGGTCTTCTCGACTGCAATCAGGTTAGTCTGTCTTTCCCATGGTAACTAGTCACTTAGCAGGAGCCACACACAGAGAGAAAGTATGTTAACAACTGCACTTTCTTCTCCGTTTCAGAGGACTTTAAAAGTCTTTGCATCTCCATATAGACGGTGAAACAGAATATAGACGTTTTGACAAAAGAGCTGTTTCATAGTAATTAACGTCCTTTGAGGTACCAAGGACCTCGATCTGATTCTGGCCTTGGATCAAGATTTACGTCAATGCTGTACAATGCTGAAGAACAGGGAGGTGGTTCTGGGAATGGCAGAGAGGCGTCAAGGCAAAAAGGCACTTTGATAAGAGAAAATTAGGAACTGGGAAGTGGCTTTTGTGTGAAACGTTCAGAATTATTCAAAGGAAAGAGAAAAGGTGACAGTTTGGAGATAAGTCTGTCAGACAGACAATTAAATGGCAAATACGTTTTCTCAAGTCTCTGCCCAGATAGCAGATCTGTCTCTTCTTATGGGTAATGTCACATTCCCTTAACAGTGTGAACTTTTTGATACTTTTAACGTTTAAACAGCCAGGCACTCCCAGATTTGAATGTTTCAACACCAATAGAGAGTGTTGCTTGTTACCTATATTGTCAAACATTGGGGTTGTGGCATAATATTCCGACAAGGGGACGCTTACATCAGCAATAGCCTTTCTACTGACTGTAATTCATCTCTTGCTGTCCAATTACATGATTGGCCATACTTGAGCCTCAGCCTTTGAATACCAACCCTGATCTGTCTTTATCTGATGTCTAGAGATTAGAATGAACCAAATATATTCAAGAGATTTATAACTTTGTTGTGACAGTTTGAGATCGTTCATAGAGATTATAGTGGTTACGATTCCTCAACAGCTAGAAATTAGGATTCCTGGTTTTCACCCATACGGCCTGGGTTCAGCTCCCGGTATGGGAACTCACATTTAGTGAGACAGGTAGCTTTGGGCCACTGAGCAAAAGGTCACTAGTTTGAATCTCCAAGCCGATAAGTAAAAAAAAAAAAAAAAAATGTGTCTGTGCCCTTGAGCAAGGCACTTAACCCCTAATTGCTCCTGGGTCGCTGTTGATAATGGCTGACCCTCGCCTTGACCCCACTGTCTGGGGGAGTTGAGATAGGCAAAAAAATGTTTCCAAATAGGACAAATATATGCACCCACCAAATGAGTATTATTATAACAGTCTTGTGAGATTGATTGGTTAACTCAGTGTGACAGGATTACGTGACTTGGCAGATCCAACTGTTTGGTGGGTAAGTGAGGAGCCAAGGAAACTCTGTATCCAGTACAGGATATACAATTCTGATATACAAATTCAGTTTGACTGCGCCCATAAACTAAACTAAATCCCCTTGATCTCTCGTGATGCCAATCATGTTCGCTGAATGGTCTTGCACACAAACTGGAAGGTCTGTTCACATGCCTTCCAGTTGACTTGACGATTCTTCCAGGACCCAAAATACCATCATGCTAATCCCCTTGCCAATCCTGATCAAATTAAGGGGCTAACTGACTTCACACAGGCCTGCAAGTTCCCTCACAGTCTCTGTGCCAATCCAGATCACATTCTTCCGGTGTGAGGAGTGAACAGATTTCACAGAGACCTGACAGTTTCCTGAAAGTTAGTCATGCCTCCGACAGGATTCTCTTTCTCTCTCAGCCCAATAAAGGATGAAGTTGGAGGGTAATGTTAATGTCATATCGGAGGTAATCCCGAGCGGATGAACACACACATACGCACACGCACACACACACACACACACACAGATAATGTTCCTGTCATATCGAAGGCACTCTTCAACAGATTAATTCATCACACCATGAACTCACCTCTACATGTGCACTTTTCTTATTCTTTGAAGCTACCTATTCTCACAGAATATATTTAAAATAATGTAAAATATTTTCTAGTTGGAACGGAGATATTATGTGCTTTAAAAGCCCTCTTCCATTTATTTTTCATCAAACTATTAACCACTGTGGTTTCCACTCTAGGCTACAGATGAGTTGTTTGAAAATACTGAAATCAAGATGATTTCGTCCTTTGTTCTGATAACATAGTTGGTTGAGTGATGAGGTGCTTTACTCTTCAATTAGGGCTAACTTCTGTAAAGTAGACGGTTACATTACACTGCTGTGAGTTTAAATACATTACTCTATTTTACCATTACTAGGGATTAGAGGTTGACCGTGTTAACTATATAACTGTACTAGAATGCTTAAAAGGCCACTAAAATTTGAAATATCGGTTCTCGGTATCGGGTTTTTTTTTGGCAAGACAAATATTGGATATTGGTATCGGTCAGAAATGTAATATTGGTGCATCACTACTTTATTTTCTTTACTCTGGGCAGTATGCATCCCAGACCACTACCAAGACTGATACTTGAGCAATTTATCCTATTCAAAACTTTATACTATCACACCCAAAGTAGCCCTGAAAAGTAAATAATGAAAATGATCTGAACATGAAATATACATAATAGCTCACCCCTATTCTTTAGTGAAACAAATGAAACAAGGAAAGAGAAGAGAAGAAAGGAGAGCTTTATAGAGCACATCGTTTACTGTGTTTCAGAGTCCTGTTCGTTTTTAACAGCCTAATAGCCTAACAGCCTAATAGTGATCTGCTTTCACACAGATGATTGACTTTATTAGGAGATATAAAATGTCATATATACACTGCTCAAAAAAATAAAGGGAACACTTAAACACAATGCAACTCCAAGTCAAGGTAGTGCAGCTCATCCATGATGGCACATCAATGCGAGCTGTGGCAAGAAGGTTTGCTGTGTCTGTCAGCGTAGTGTCCAGAGCATGGAGGCGCTACCAGGAGACATGCCAGTACACCAGGAGACGTGGAGGAGGCCGTAGGAGGGCAACAACCCAGCAGCAGGACCGCTACCTCCGCCTTTGTGCAAGGGGGAGCAGGAGGAGCACTGCCAGAGCTCTGAAAAATGACCTCCAGCAGGCCACAAATGTGCATGTGTCTGCTCAAACGGTCAGAAACAGACTTAATGAGGGTGGTATGAGGGCCCGACGTCCACAGGTGGGGGTTGTGCTTACAGCCCAACACCGTGCAGGACGTTTGGCATTTGCCAGAGAACACCAAGATTGGCAAATTCGCCACTGGCGCCCTGTGCTCTTCACAGATGAAAGCAGGTTCACACTGAGCACATGTGACAGACGTGACAGTCTGGAGACGCCGTGGAGAACGTTCTCCTGCCTGCAACATCCTCCAGCATGACCGGTTTGGCGGAGGGTCAGTCATGGTGTGGGGTGGCATTTCTTTGGGGGGCCGCACAGCCCTCCATGTGCTCGCCAGAGGTAACCTGACTGCCATTAGGTACCGAGATGAGATCCTCAGACCCCTTGTGAGACCATATGCTGGTGCGGTTGGCCCTGGGTTCCTCCTAATGCAAGACAATGCTCGACCTCATGTGGCTGGAGTGTGTCAGCAGTTCCTGCAAGAGGAAGGCATTGATGCTATGGACTGGCCCGGCCGTTCCCTAGACCTGAATCCAATTGAGCACATCTGGGACATCATGTCTCGCTCCATCCACCAACGCCGCGTTGCACCACAGACTGTCCAGGAGTTGGCGGATGCTTTAGTCCACGTCTGGGAGGAGATCCCGCAGGAGACCATCCGCCGCCTCATCAGGAGCATGCCCAGGCGTTGTAAGGAGGTCATACAGGCATGTGGAGGCCACACACACTACTGAGCCTACTTTTGACTTGTTTTAAGGACATTACATCAAAGTTGGATCAGCCTGTAGTGTGGTTTTCCACTTTAATTTTGAATGTGACCCCAAAACCAGACCTCCATGGGTTGATACATTTGATTTCCATTGATAATTTTAGTGTGATTTTGTTGTCAGCACATTCAACTATGTAAAGAAAAAAATATTTAATAAAAATATTTCATTCATTCATATCTAGGATGTGTTATTTTCGTGTTCCCTTTATTTTTTTGAGCAGTGTATATAAATAAATACAGTTGATCACAATATATATATATACTGTGTCACAATTCCAGTGGGTCAGATGTTTACATACGCTAAGTTGACTGTGCCTTTTAACAGCTTGGAAAATTCCCGAAAATTAAATCATGGTTTTAGAAGGTAGGCTAATTGACATAATTTGAATCAATTGGAGGTGTACCTACAAGGTGGGCCTTGTATTTCAAACTCAGTGCCTCTTTGCTTGACATCATGGGAAAATTAAAATAAATCAGCCAAGACCTCAGAAAAACAATTGTATACCTCCACAAGTCTGGTTCATCCTTGGGAGCAATTTCCAAACACCTGAATGTACCACGTTCATCTGTACAAACAATAGTACGCAAGTATAAACACCATGGGACCACGCAGCCGTCATACCGCTCAGGAAGGTACTTTGGTGCGAAAAGTGCAAACAATCCCAGAACAACAACATCCTCCCCCCTCATGTGGTACCCTTCCTGCAGGCTCATCCTGACATGACCCTCCAGCATGACAATGCCACCAACCCTACTGCTCGTTCTGTGCTTGATTTCCTGCAAGACAGGAATGTCAGTGTTCTGCCATGGCCAGCAAAGATCCCGGAACTCAATCACATTGAGCATGTCTGGGACCTTTTGGATCGGAGGATGAGGGCTAGGGCCAATCCCCCTCAGAAATGTTTGGGAACTTGCAGATGCCTTGGTGGAAGATTGGGGTAGCATCTCACAGCGAGAACTGGCAAATCCGGTGCGGTCCATGAGGAGGAGATGCAATGCAGTACTTAATGCAGCTGGTGGTGACACCAGATACTGACTGTTACTCTTACATTTTTTGACCCCCCTTTGTTCAGGGACAATTTATTCCGTTTCTGTTAGTCCACTTGTCTGTGGAACTTGTTCAGTTTATGTCTCAGTTGTTGAATCTTGTTGTGTTTACAAATATTTACACATTCAATTTGATGAAAATAGACGCAGTTGATAGTGAGAGGACGTTTCTATTTTTGCTGTGTTTAGTGAACAAGAAAAGTGTTAAACAAATCAAAATATATTATATATTTTAGATTATTTTCCAACAGTCTTGAAGGAGTTCCCACATGCTGAGCACTTTTGGGCTGCTTTTCCTTCACTCTGCGGTCCAACTCATCCCTAACCATCCTAATTGGGTTGAGATCGGGTGATTGCGGAGGCTAGGTCATCTGATGCAGCATTCCATTGATCTCCTTCTTGGTCAAATAGCCCTTACACACAGCCTGGAGGTGTGTTGGGTCATTGTCCTGTTGAAAAACAAATGATAGTCCCATTAAGCGAAAACCAGATGGGATGGCGTATTCCAGCAGTATTCTGTGTTAGCCATACTGGTTAAGTGTGTCTTGAATTGTAAATAAATCAGACATTGTCACCAGCAAAGCACTCCCACACCATCACACCTCCTCCTCCATGCTTCACGGTGGGAACCACACATACGGATGTTACGAATCCCTTTTGGCCCGACAGTCTAGGGGGAATGGTAATGAGACCCGTAACATAACTCATGCAAATTATTATTGTGACAAAGTAAAAGTGTGCACGAAATAACCACGACAACAGAAATCTACCGTCAAACTCTAGGTTTATTTATAAACACACGGTAATGGGGGGAGCAGGAAAAGGGGCTGAGCTGGACCCAAGGAAAGAAACAATAAATATACAAAAACACACCCCTAAGCTAGACTAGCCTACTTTAACAGCTAACTAACTAACCAAAAATACAGTGGGTGGTCCGCCCAGTTCTACCTAGTGTATTTAACAAAGTTCACCTACGGGTAGTGTATGCCCATGGGCGATTTGTCTTGGTTTCCCCCTTTTCCCACCAGCAAACAAACAAACACCATAACCAAAAACAATACTCACAGGTGATGACAAAGTGCAATGGAGGTGCTTAAACAAAAGAGAGGTTTAAGACACAAAGCGAGAGTGAAACACAGAGCCCTACAGACATGGCATTTACAGAGAGATTGAGCTGAGCATTGAGCTGAGCTGAGCTGAGCTTTAGAACAAACAAATGATGGGGTTTTTAAACCATGGGGAAGGAACTGTGATAGGTCAGGAAATAGGAGGAGGTGTGTCTTCTGATTGATGATTGATTGTTGACTGATTGGGGAGTGATGGTTTTCACCTGTGAGGGGAGAAGGAGAGAAAAGAAACACACACACAGGATACACACACAGGATAACTGTATCCGTAACAACGGAGATCATCAGTTCACCTACTCTACGTCTCACAAATGCACGGCGGTTGGAACCAAAAATCTCAAATTTGGACTCATCAGACCAAAGGACAGATTTTCAGTCTAATGTCCATTGCTCATGTTTCTTGTCCCAAACAGGTCTCTTGTTCTTATTGGTTACCTTTATTAGTGGCTTCTTTGCAGCAATTTGACCATGAAGGCCTGATTCACACAGTCTCCTCTGAACTGTTGATGTTGAGATGTGTCTTTTACTTGACATCTGTGAAGCATTTATTTTGGCTGCAATTTCTGAGGTGCATTTAACTCTAACAAACGTATGCTCTGCAGCAGAGGTACCTCTGGGTTTTCTTTTCCTTTCTTAGTCCTCATGAGAGCCAGTTTCATTGTAGCGCTTGATGGTTTTTGCGATTGCGTGTGATGAAACTTTTGACGTTTTTAAAGTAATGATGGACTGTTATTTTCTTTGCTTTTTTGAGCTCTTCTTGCCATAGTATGGACTTGGTCTTTTACCAAATAGAGCTATCTATCTATCTATCTATCTATCTATCTATCTATCTATCTATCTATCTATCTATCTATCTATCTATCTATCCACCCCCTACCTTGTCACAACACAACTGATTCACTCAAATGCATGAATAAGGAAGAAAATTCCACAAATAGCTTTTAACAAGGCACACCTGTTAATTGAAATGCATTCCAAGGGACTTCCTCATGAAGCTGGTTGAGAGACTGCCAATAGTTGTCATCAAGGCAAAGGGTGGCTACTTTGAAGAATCTCAAATATGAAATATTTGTATATGTTTGACACAGTTTTGTTTATTACATGATTCCATATGTGTTATTTCATAGTTTTGAGGTCTTCACTATTTTTCCACAATGTAGAAAATATATCTACATCCTCTTGCTCAGTTGTTCACCGAGGCCTCCCACTCCTCTTTATATTCTGGTTAAGGCCAGTTCGCGCTGTTCTGTGAAGGGAGTAGTACACAGCGTTGTACACTTCTTCACTGTATTTCTGATCGATTTGATGTTATTTTAATAGACAATTTATTTACTTGTCTTTCAAAAACAAGGACATTTCAAGTGAGCCCAGACTTTTGAACGGTTGCTTATATATTTCTTTACACATTGATACTTTGAGTCAAGTACCGATATAATATAGTTCAAAAATAATGTCACGAAATGTAACTATATCAATCCCCCCCACTAATCGTTAATGCTGACGTCACTGGACTGTCTTTGTAAACCAACCTACAATAAACCCAGTCAAGTCAACTCAACCATCCGGCTCGACGGTCCATATAGTGAACGGTGGCCTGAAGGCTAGTTAAGGGTAGCACCTCACTGCTACCCTGAACTAGCATACAGTGCATCTTTCGCTATATGGTCCTTGAGCCAGATGGTTGAGTTGACTTGACTGGGTTTATTGCAGCTTGGTTAGATGTTGCACATCCAAGTTCTCATTTCTGTAGTCTTTCCTGCCCGAAGGGTGACTGTTCCCTCCATCCATTCACTGGCAGCAGAGGCAGAGCCAGCCACTAGGATTACAGTCAGCCTGATTGATGACATTGAGAATAATTCACCGGCTTCACAACCCTTTGTTATCTGATCCTAGCTCTGCTCCTCCCTTTCTCTGTTACTTTTAAAGACCCCAATTATCTCAGTGCTGGTAAATGGCCTGGAATCTATTTCTGATGGAAAATGAACGCCAGATTAGACCCTGTTGCATGTTGCGCTTGGAGAAAACTGACACATGTGCAATTAGTATTTGAGTTGTTCCAGTGTTGGGTTTATTACACTCATTCATTTATTTGTATTGACACTAACCAGCAATTTCTGTTTCTCTCCTGCTGGAGACATGGGCTGTGGGGGAAACATGGTACAAGTCTCCTAGGACCTCTAAAATAGATCTGGAATAGAGACAGAGTTCTAACATGGAATTGGAATAGTAACATTTCTAACATGGAAGTGGAATAGAAAGTTGCAACATGGAACTGGAGTAGATTGGAGGCTTGTCAATCAGGTGTGGGAGTGGCATGAAAACACTTGTTATTTGAGTTAAGCTCTGTAGAACATTGTGCATGAATGTACTTCGTCTCTTACAATTTTGTCTTTTTAAGAAAAGATACAATGGCTATTTCAGCTATTTGAGAAACAGTGAGCATATATAAATGTGTTACTGTGAGTAATATTTGAGACACTGTAACTCTTCCCAGTTATATCAAAGACTAGTATTTGCAAACAGGCAAATGCAGGTTAATTAACTTCTTATGGCTGCAGGGGCAGTATTGAGTATCTTAGATTAAAGGTGCCCAGAGGTGCCCAGAGTAAACGGCCTCCTCCTCAGTCCCAGTTGCTAATATATGCATATTATTAGTATTGGATAGAATGGATAGAACACTCTGAAGTTTCTAAAAACTGTATGAATGATGTATGTGAGTATAACAGAACTCATATGGCAGGCCAACACCTGAGAAGAAATCCAAACAGGAAGTGGGAAATCTGAGGTTGGTCGATTTTCTACCCAGCCCCTATTGAGTACACAGTGGGATATTGGTTATATTGCACTTCCTAAGGCTTCCACTAGATGTCAACCGTCTTTGGAAACTTGAATGAGGCTTCTACTGTATTGTGGGGCCGGATGAGAGCTCTTTGAGTCAGTGGCCTGGCAGAGAGCTAGGTCATGGTCAGGTCATGCACATTTCACATGAGAGCGACCTGCGTTCCATGGTATTTCTACAGACAATAGAATTCTCCGGTTGGAACGTTATTGAAGATTTATGATAACAACATCCTAAAGATTGATTCTATACTTAGTTTGACAATTTTCTTCAACCTGTAACATAACTTTTTAAAGTTTTCTTCCGACGTTCGGCTGAACCTGCACAAGCGTTTGGATTTGTGTACTAAACACACTAACAAAAGTAGCTACTTGGACATAAATAATGGACATTATCGAACAAAACAAACATTTATTGTGGAACTAGGATTCCTGGGAGTGCATTCTGATGAAGATCATCAAAGATAAGGGAATATTTATAATGTTATTTCTGATTTCTGTTGACTCCAACATGGTGAATACATTTTTTTTCTTCTGAGCGCCGTCTCAGATAATTGCATGGTTTGCTTTTTCCGTAAAGTTTTTTTGAAATCTGACACAAATCAAATGTATTTATATAGCCCTTCGTACATCAGCTGATATCTCAAAGTGCTGTACAGAAACCCAGCCTAAAACCCTAAACAGCAAGCAATGCAGGTGTAGAAGCACGGTGGCTGGGAAAAACTCCCTAGAAAGGCCAAAACCTAGTGAGAAACCTAGAGAGGAACCAGGCTATGTGGGGTGGCCAGTCCTCTTCTGGCTGTGCCGGGAGGAGATTATAACAGAACATGGCCAAGATGTTCAAATGTTCTTAAATGACCTGCATGGTTGAATAATAATAAGGCAGAACAGTTGAAACTGGAGCAGCAGCACAGTCAGGTGGACTGGGGACAGCAAGGAGTCATCATGTCAGGTAGTCCTGGGGCACGGTCCTAGGGCTCAGGTCCTCCGAGAGAGAGAAAGAAAGAGAGAATTAGAGAGAGCATATGTGGGGTGGCCATTCCTCTTCTGGCTGTGCCGGGTGGAGATTATATTAGAACATGGCCAAGATTTTCAAATGTTCATAAATTACCAGCATGGTCGAATAATAGTAAGGCAGAACAGTTGAAACTGGAGCAGCAGCATGGCTAGGTGGACTGGGGACAGCAAGGAGTCATCATGTCAGGTAGTCCTGGGGCATGGTCCTAGGGCTCAGGTCCTCCGAGAGAGAGAAAGAAAGAAGGAGGGAATTAGAGAACGCACACTTAAGATTCACACAGGACACCGAATAGGACTGGAGAAGTACTCCAGATATAACAAACTGACCCTAGCCCCCCGACACAAACTACTGCAGCATAAATACTGGAGGCTGAGACAGGAAGGGTCAGGAGACACTGTGGCCCCATCCGAGGACACCCCCGGACAGGGCCAAACAGGAAGTATATAACCCCACCCACTTTGCCAAAGCACAGCCCCCACACCACTAGAGGTTTATCTTCAACCACCAACTTACCATCCTGAGACGAGGCTGAGTATAGCCCACAAAGATCTCTGCCACGGCACAACCCAAGGGGGGGGGGCGCCAACCCAGACAGGATGACCACAACAGTGAATCAACTCACTCAGGTGACGCACCCCCTCCAGGGATGGCATGAGAGAGCCCCAGTAAGCCAGTGACTCAGCCCCTGTAATAGGGTTAGAGGCAGAGAATCCCAGTGGAA
This sequence comes from Oncorhynchus gorbuscha, assembly GCF_021184085.1. Taxonomy (NCBI): domain Eukaryota; kingdom Metazoa; phylum Chordata; class Actinopteri; order Salmoniformes; family Salmonidae; genus Oncorhynchus; species Oncorhynchus gorbuscha. The sequence continues at coordinate 25,760,810 of NC_060175.1, read as the reverse complement.
AGAGGGGAACCGGCCAGGCAGAGACAGCAAGGGCGGTTCGTTGCTCCAGAGCCTTTCCGTTCACCTTCCCACTCCTGGGCCAGACTACACTCAATCATATGACCCACTGAAGAGATGAGTCTTCAGTAAAGACTTAAAGGTTGAGACCGAGTTTGCATCTCTGACATGGGTAGGCAGATCGTTCCCATAAAAATGGAGCTCTATAGGAGAAAGCCATGCCTCCAGCTGTTTGCTTAGAAATTCTAGGGACAATTAGGAGGCCTGTGTCTTGTGACCGTAGCGTACATGTAGGTATGTACGGCAGGACCAAATCAGAGAGATAGGTAGGAGCAAGCCCATGTAATGCTTTGTAGGTTAGCAGTAAAACCTTGAAATCAGCCCTTGCTTTGACAGGAAGCCAGTGTAGAGAGGCTAGCACTGGAGTAATATGATCAATTTTTTTGGTTCTAGTCAGGATTCTAGCAGCCGTATTTAGCACTAACTGAAGTTTATTTAGTGCTTTATCCGGGTAGCCGGAAAGTAGAGCATTGCAGTAGTCTAACCTAGAAGTGACAAAAGCATGGATTCATTTTTCTGCATCATTTTTGGACAGAAAGTTTCTGATTTTTGCAATATTACGTAGATGGAAAAAAGCTGTCCTCGAAATGGTCTTGATATGTTCTTCAAAAGAGAGATCAGGGTCCAGAGTAACGCCGAGGTCCTTAACAGTTTTATTTGAGACGACTGTACAACCATTAAGATTAATTGTCAGATTCAACAGAAGATCTCTTTGTTTCTTGGGACCTAGAACAAGCATCTCTGTTTTGTCCGAGTTTAATAGTAGAAAGTTTGCAGCCATCCACTTCCTTATGTCTGAAACACATGCTTCTAGCGAGGGCAATTTTGGGGCTTCACCATGTTTCATTGAAATGTACAGCTGTGTGTCATCTGCAAAGCAGTGAAAGTTAACATTATGTTTTCGAATAACATCCCCAAGAGGTAAAATATATAGTGAAAACAATAGTGGTCCTAAAATGGAACCTTGAGGAACACCGAAATTTACAGTTGATTTGTCAGAGGAAAAACCATTCACAGAGACAAACTGATATCTTTCCGACAAATCAGATCTAAACCAGGCCAGAACATGTCCGTGTAGACCAGTTTTGGTTTCCAATCTCTCCAAAAGAATGTGGTGATCGATGGTATCAAAAGCAGCACTAAGGTCTAGGAGCACGAGGACAGATGCAGAGCCTCGGTCCGATGCCATTAAAATGTCATTTACCACCTTCACAAGTGCCGTCTCAGTGCTATGATGGGGTCTAAAACCAGACTGAAGCATTTCGTATACATTGTTTGTCTTCAGGAAGGCAGTGAGTTGCTGCGCAACAGCCTTCTCCAAAAGTTTTGAGAGGAATGGAAGATTCGATATAGGCCGATAGTTTTTTAGATTTTCTGGGTCAAGGTTTGGCTTTTTCAAGAGAGGCTTTATTACTGCCACCTTTAGTGAGTTTGGTACACATCCAGTGGATAGAGAGCCGTTTATTATGTTCAACATAGGAGGGCCAAGCACAGGATGCAGCTCTTTCAGTAGTTTAGTTGGAATAGGGTCCAGTATGCAGCTTGAAGGTTTAGAGGCCATGATTATTTTCATCATTGTGTCAAGAGATATAGTACTAAAACAGTTGAGCGTCTCTCTTGATCCTTGGTCCTGGCAGAGTTGTGCAGACTCAGGACAGCGGTTGCATTAAGGAGAGGTATATCTATATTTTCATGTCTAACAATTGTATTTATCAACATTTATAATTAGTATTTCTGTAAAATGATGTGGCTCACTGCAATATCACCGGATGTTTTTGGAACTAGTGAACGTAACACGTCAATGTATACTGAGATTTTTTTTATATAAATATGAACTTTATCAAACAAAACATACATGTATTGTATAACATGAAGTCCTATGAGTGTCACCTGATGAAGATCATCAAAGGTTAGTGATTAATTGTATATCTTTGTGCCTTTTGTGACTCCTCTCTTTGGCTGGAAAAATGGCTGAATATTTCTGTGAGTTGGTGGTGACCTAACATAATTGTTTGTGGTGCTTTCGCTGTAAAGCCTATTTGAAATCGGACACTGTGGTGGGATTAACAAGAAGATTACATTTAAAACAGTATAATATACATGTTTGTTTGAGGAATTTTAATTATGAGATTTCTGTTGTTTTGAATTTGGCGCCCTGCACTTTCACTGACTGTTGTCATATTGATCCCATTAACAGCCCTAAGAAGTTTTAAACAGTGAGTCACCCTCAACTGTAACACTCACACAGAGAGAACTGTATTTACCGCCTTGAGGCTCTTCTCCTCTTTATGAGCCAATAAACCGGGGAATAATGCAACAGATTTCAACAAACAGTGGTTTCATCCTGACAGTGCTAGCTACCAGCCTTTTCTTTTCAGCCAACAGCATTGTACTGTATTACAAGGTCTTCACGTTCAGAGTGGCCTCATTGCCTCTCTTTCACCAACGTACTGGAGAAATCCTTTGTTTCACCACAATTAGTATTTTCCTTTTCGGCTAAAAGTGTTCTATTATCTTACTACAGTGTTAAGTAGGAATAGGTAAATGTGCAGAGTAGGACAATGTCTATGGCTAGTGAGGCGTGGAAAGCCCCTCCTGAAAAGACAGCATATTCCTTTATTCCTCTACCAGGGCATGTACTCTATCAGCCGTTGTTTTTGACCATCGCTGCTTCATATGCGTGAAAGAAATCCCAGCCTGGATTTCCCTGCTTCTCCTCGATCACAAGACGCTATGCAAGACTAACTACAATGCCAACTGTGTCGTTAACGTTCTATAACATGTCTGTCATCCAGCCCAACTGAACATATCACCTGTCTCTGTTCACATTGTTCACTGGTCCAGTAAATTGTCTCTCTGGTGTGGCGGTCAAACTTTTCCATCCCACCAATCCCCAGTGTTACTTACATATACCCACCTGTGTGTGTGTGTGCGTGTGTGTGTGCGCTCGTCTGTCTGTTCAGTCATCCCATTCCAATCGGCTTCCCCTCCTGGGTGTGTGTGTCACTGACCTGAGGGGTATACTACGAAGCAGGTTCGAGGAGTTCACTTTGGTCAAGTCTGAGATCAACTCGGGATGACCGGTCATATGTAAGTGGCTCAACTTTTAGCCACGTACATTTTCTATGGCAACAAATCCTTCAGAACTAACCTCCTCCGGGGTAGGCTAACTCCACCTACCTTGGATGAAATTATTGAGCCACGAGTTGAGGACCAATGAAAATAGGTTTCCTTCTTCTTGCAAACATTGTGTCATCATTCCCTTCATTTGAGAAGGGACGTATTCAAATATTTTTTTCAACCACTTTTTTTGTGTAATATATATCACATTACACATTTGGTAATGACAGAATGCATTTTAATCTTCAAGCACAGTAACACTTTTGTATGACTTAATACAGTTATTTTATTGATAGGAGTGGGGGGAAAAGGTGTTTGTGGTTGTGCACTGATAAGAACACCAAAGTCGGCATTAACGATACGTGGTAACATAAAGACGGCACTTCTGAAAGCTTATTTCACACCGTAGCCTGCTGAATTTGCAAGATAACTTTTCTTTCATTTTGATTCCGGAACAAATTAAAATGTGTCACTGACTCGCCCATGGATTGATGTTTCAGCATTGTCTCAATAAAGAGTTTGGTGTTTGACTAGCCACGTGCGACATGCACTCGCAGTTACAAGCCTGCTCGAGTTATCGGCAGGCGTACAAGCAATATCCACCATCGTGGTATGTATGAAGCCTGAGCTGGAATGTGAAGCTAACCGATTCTGGTTAGCTTTAGAAAAACCTGAGTAGATCTAGCTTGCTTCGAGCATCAGTCATACTGATTCACAGTGTTTTGGCTCTATGTCACTGACCTGGGCCCAGCTGATCTGGGGTGACATGGGGATGGCAGCAGGGGCTTCCTATTAGCATTGGAAATTGAGTCAAACTCCTGTGGATTGGAAAGGCCAGATGGTTTGGTTTTTGGATGGTTTTTACAAATGTTATATATTCAACTAAAAGCCTAAATTCCCATTGTGTATACTTGTGTAAAACATTTTCTGCCACGTAAGCAAAGATTGTAAGGAATACATATAATTACCCATTGTTTAATCAAGTCAATTGCCATTCTGTGACGAAATAGCTTCCAGGGGGAAAAGTAAATAGATGCAATTATGGTATGCATGGTGAATACATAGTCAATATGATATTATCTGTTAAAGAAATTCCCTCAACATTAGTCTTACATTTCTGTAAAGATAAATTGGAAAATGATTGATGTAACTATTAGGTACAGTATGATAGAGGTTGGATACATAAATGTGCTGTAACTCTTCATGATGAGTGTGTGGGGGTGTTGTTGACTGTGAGGAGGGGCATCAGGATTTGAGGCTACAATCAGAACTGTTTTCATAAAGCTGCAGGTTGTTTACCAAATAAGTTGCCGACAAATAATACAGACGTGGAAAGCTCTGAGCTAGCTTTTGATCAGGGATCGCTTTCCAGAAAAGTGAACTCGAGGCTACAGCTGGAAAAAATCAAAAGGCGTTTCAAGTTTAAGTGTGTGTAATTACGTTTCTGTGGAGCGTATTATTTGACTGTTATTTTGTCATTTATTTCTATCTGTGGTGTAGTTATTATGTGCATTCCTGAAAACATGGCTTTTTACATGTAATTAGGTGGTTTGTTATTTTGAAGAAAACAGATGTGTCCATAAAGGATTAGATTTGTGTTTCCACCTGGTAGAGTGAGAGAGAGGAATATGTCAAACCAAGATGAGAACAGCCAGGGTTTTATTTACAGAAGTAGAAAATACATTACATTTCCTCAGAGCCTGCTCTCTCTCCCTACTGTAGCCTTTACACAGAGTGTACAGAACATTAGGAACACATTCTTAATGTTGAGTTGCACCCCCTTTTGCCCTCAGAACAGCCTCAATTAGTTGAGGCATTGACTCTACAAGGTGTCGAAAGCGTTCCACAGGGATGCTGGCCCATGTTGACTCCACTGCTTCCACAGTTGTGTAAAGTTGGCTTGATGTCCTTTGGGTGGTGGACCATTCTTGATACACACGGGAAACTGTTGAGCGTGAAAAACACAGAAGCGTTGCAGTTATTGACACGCTCAAACTGGTACTACCATAACCTGTTCAAAGGCACTTAAATATTTTGTCTTGCCCATTCACCCTCTAAATTGCACACATAAACAATCCATGTCTCAATTGTCTCAAGGCTTAAACATCATTATTTAACCTGTTTCCACCCCTTCATCTCCACTGATTGAAGTGAATTTAACAGGTGACATCAATAAGGGATCATCGCTTTCACCTGAATTCACCTGGTCAGCTTATGTCATGGAAAGAGCAGGTGTTTCTAATGTTTTGTGCAATCAGTGTATAAACAGTTATTACTGTTATTGCTGTGGCTGAAGTGCGGGGGGATGCTATTTAACTGTATGAGAACTACTTATTTTCTCTTGTTGTTTTGAGACACAAACGGTGTTCTTCACTCGGCACACTGTTGTATGGCAAGCATATTTCCTTTATCTGCTCTTATTACTATGGCAAGACGTGTGTGTGTGTGTGTGTTGTTTGTGTGTGCGTGTGCGTGTGTGCGTGCGCGTGCGTGTGTGTGCGTGTGTGTGCGTGTGTGCGCGTGTGCGTGTGTGTGTGTGTGTGTGTGTGTGTGTGTGTGTGTGTGTGTGTGTGTGTGTGTGTGTGTGTGTGTGTGTGTGTGTGTGTGTGTGTGTGTGTGTGTGTGTGTGTGTGTGTGTGTGTGTGTGCGTGCGTGTTCGCATGCGTGTGCTTTTCTTTAGTGGTGTGAGATATTAGAGTGGCGCTGGTACAGACAGACACAAGCGATGAATGATGACTTCACTCCAGCTTACTGATGCCGCTATTAGTAAGAAGCACAGCCCAGATCCATAGCGGCCGCTCTTCCATGGAATCCAGACCTGGCCAATCAATGCACGCTTCCAGGCAGTATGTGGAACGGGGAGAAGACGATTCATCCTAATTTAACTTGATGGACAAATCTGTAGCACTCAGGGGTCTAGTTTACTGCTTCAGCATGAGAAACTGGTGACAAATTCATCTGGAAAAAAGCATGACTGCAGTGGATTGCTCCTCAGGTGTGTGTGTGGGGGGTATTTTAGTATTTCTGTAATATTTTATGTACATGCTGCTATTTCTCTGTTTTGCCTTCTTGCCAGGTTGCCCTCGCAAAATAGGTTTTTAACCCCAATGGGTCTTACCTGGTTAAATAAAGGTAAATAAAAACATTGAAATGTGTAGCAGTGAACATTTCCAGAACAGCCACATCTTTGGGGGATTATTCTGTGGGTGTGAGAGAGGATTAGAAGAGCAGACAGTGAATCAGGAAGTAGATTTTTCTACTGGCTCACTGTCTCTTTCACTGCAAAGAGAAAGGTGGGAGGTGGGGTTTCACTCTCTGTCTCTATTTAGGAACTGTAGGACTCTGAGACGTTTTTTGAAGACGTTTTTTTGTCCCAGATGTGTTAGTGCTGTGGATGGTGTAACTGACTCTCTCTCCCCTCTTCCTGCAGGGACCCACGGGACTGGGGGCTGGGCCTCCTCCTACCCTGAGTGTGTGGAGAGGAACCAATCACCAGTGGATATTTCAGACGAGGATGCCCAGGTCTCTCAGGAGTACCAGGAGCTGACCCTCAATGGGTTCAACGTTGAGTCGTCCAACAAGACCTCCATGAAGAACACAGGGAAGACAGGTTAGCGTGCCCTCATTCATTCATTCATTCAGAACTCTTTGAATTCAAACAGATTTTCACTTCCTTAGCAGGGTGAGACAGGGATTGGTGCTATCCTCAATGCTCAGGTTAGATAACAGGTTATAGATTCCTTCACTTCAACAGAACTGGTCTAATGCACTGCATCACAGTGCTAGCTGTGCCACCTGAGATCCTGGTTTGAGTCCAGACTCAATCACAGCCAGCCACGACATGGGGCAACGCACAATTGGCCCAGCTTTGTCCAGTTTAGGGGAGGGTTTGGTCGGCCTGGATGTACTTGTCCCATCGCGCTCTAGCAACTCCTGTGGGGTCCGGGCTCATGCACGCCGACACGGTCGCCAGGTGTACAGTGTTTCCTCTGACACATTGGTGCGGAAGACTTCCGAGTTAAGCGGGCATTGTGTGAAGAAGCAGTGCGGCTTGGCAGGGTCGTGTTTCGGAGGATGTGCGGCTTTCAAACCTTCGCCTCCTGAGTCCGTACAGGAGTTGCAGCGATGGAACAAAACTGTAACTACTAATTGGATACCACGAAGAGAAAAAAATTACTATTGGAGTAGAACAGGCTTAGGTTTCTAATTCTTTAGCGGAGCTGGTCGAGGCGATACATAAATACACACTATTCGATTATGAGTGTTAAACTTCACCTTGCGTGTTCCTGCCAACATTATAATTACAGTAAACACAAAGTGTCTAGATCTTAATAGTTGATTCTGAATGATTTTACAACTTTCTCTGCATGGTGCCTTGACCCGCTTTGGCTTTGAGCTGTGTTTTGACTGGCCAGCGTCCAGAAGTCTTCAGCTAAAAAAATAATTCCCCAGGCAAATTTCTATATCAATTTCTGGGTAACAATGAAATACCATACTCTGCTCGTTTTCAGTTAGTGGTCAAGAGTAAACAAAAATGGCTTCTTAGCAAAGAGCTATTTCTCAAGCAATCATTTTGCTAGGACTGTCTGGGAGTCGGGAGGGGAAAACGGAAAACTCGCTCTTATTGGCAAAGAGGTTTTTAATGTTTTCTTATTGGTCTATTAACAAATTTACTGAAATTCCAGCCAGTCTTTTCAAACAGCTCTTACACTCACAGAACATTATCATAATTTTCACAATGTTATTTCAACCATCATAGTGTGGGAAAATATATAAAACCAAGGAAATCATGTTTTTGACTGCACTGGGCCTTTAAGCAAATGCACGTGGAAAGGTGGTCCCGGAGACATTTGCATTGATCAAGGATTTACTTCCCTTCTTTCACAGCCTGTGCTTCAAGATATTTTTGGCTTAGCATCTAATTCCCGCTCTGCTCGACTGCTGGAGCGCTCAAACACAGTCCCAGGGCCGGCCTGCCTCTCCTTTAGTGTTGCACGGTATACCAAACCCCCCCCCCCCCCCCAAAATGACTAATAATAAAGGTTCGGCACTAGAATTTTTGTTACGTTCGGTACTTCTGTCAAATGTGTCTCACGTGATTGAGAGGATCAAGTCTGTGTATCAGTGCAGGCCCTTCATAGTGTGAAGAGCACAGTTCCTGCTCCACTTACTCATTCATTGTAAGAGCTGTCTGGGCTGCATTGCTAGCTCCCCAAATCAAATTATATCGAATGTTTGTCAAATGTACCGAATAGAAATGGTATAGACTTTACTGTGAAATTATTGCTAATGAACCCTTTCCATGGTATCACAACGAATACAGTGAAATACACAGGAATGAAACTATATACAGAGTGTACCATTACTAGATCATTGTGCAGACGTACAAGGTAGATAAACATGAAGGCAAGGTAAAGTGACTAGTCATCAGGACAGATAATAATAAGAGTAAAATAAAGAACAGAGCAGCAGCAGTAAATTATTTTGTGTGTGTGTGTGTGTGTGTGTGTGTGTGTGTGTGTGTGTGTGTGTGTGTGTGTGTGTGTGTGTGTGTGTGTGTGTGTGTGTGTGTGTGTGTGTGTGTGTGTGTGTGTGTGTGTGTGTGTGTGTGTGTGTGTGTGTGTGTGTGAGGGTGTATATATAGTCAGTGCAGATAGTTAGGGTACCACTATTTAGCAGTCTTATGGCTTGAGGGTAGAAGCTGTCTCGGAGCCAGTTGAGAGCTGATGCTCCGGTACCATTTGCTGGACGGTAGCAGAGTGAACAGTCTATGGCTTGGGTGGTGGAAGTCTTTGGCAGCCTTCCTCTGATATAGAGGGAGCTCGGCCCCAGTGATGTACTGTACTGTCTGCATCACCCTCTGTAGCGCTTTTTGGTCAAGGGTGGTGCATTTGCCATACCAAGCGGCCAGTTAAGAACTTTTTGAGGATCCAAGGGCTCATGCCAAATCTTTTCAGCCTCCTGAGGGGGAAGAGGTGCTGCCGTGTCCTCTTTACAACTATGCGCGTATGTGTGGACCATGGTATGCCCTTGGTGATGTGGACTCCAATGAACTTGAAGCTCTCGACCCGCTCCAGAACAGTTTGAATAATGCAACACGGCATGTAGAACTGTTTTAACTGTTCATGACCTATCGGGCTGCCGAGTGGCACAGCGGTCTAAGGCACTGCATCTTACTGCTAGAGGCGTCACTACAGACCCTGGTTTGATTCCAGGTTGAATCACAACCGGGCGTGATTTGGAGTCCCATAAGGCGGCAAAACTATGTCCATAGAGGCCAGAACACTTTTACAATGCAAGACAATATCAGTAGCTTCCAGCTTTAATTGTAGACTAACCTTCCTTGTTAGCGTACAGCTGAATTAACTAGCCATGAAATCAGCTAAAGGAAGCTCAATAACTCAATGCATGCACACACTCCTATTGAATAATATGCATTCACCGGCATTGGGAATAGATCTAGGCTCCATCTGGATTTACCCAGTTTATCATTATAATTAATTAAGACCATTGTTATTTTGGAGTTAAGTTGGTAAAAGCTATGTAAAATTGATTGTATAATTGATTAATTATTGCATACATGGGTGTCTAAAAAAACATTTAAATGTAGTGATATAACTCTGTCTGGATCAAGTGCCATTCTGTGACTTTTGTTGTTGTTGGATTGTTTTGGTATTGAGTATTGTGATGGTATTGAGTACCGTGATGGTATTGAGTACCGTGATGGTATTGAGTATTGTGATGGTATTGAGTACCGTGATGGTATTGAGTACCGTGATGGTATTGAGTACTGTGATGGTATGGAGTATTGTGATGGTATTGAGTATCGTGATGGTATTGAGTATCATGATGGTATTGAGTACCGTGATGGTATTGAGTACCGTGATGGTATTGAGTACCGTAATGGTATTGAGTATTGTGATGGTATTGAGTACCGTGAGGGTATTGAGTACCGTGATGGTATTGAGTATTGTGATGGTATTGAGTATCGTGATGGTATTGAGTATCGTGATGGTATTGAGTATCGTGATGGTATTGAGTATCGTGATGGTATTGAGTACCGTGATGGTATTGAGTACCGTGATGGAATTGAGTATTGTGGTGGTATTGAGTATTGTGATGGTATTGAGTATTGTGATGGTATTGAGTATCGTGATGATATTGAGTATTGTGATGGTATTGAGTATCGAGGTGGTATTGAGTATTGTGATAGTATTGAGTATCATGATGGTATTGAGTATTGTGATACGAATTCTGGTATTTGTATCAAAGTAAGAATTATGGTATCGTGGCAACACTACTCTCATCTCCTCTTATGTGTGCATCTGCATGTGTCTCATGGCATGTGCATGCATGTTTGGTTGACTATGACACTGTTCATAGCAGGGGGATCAGTTTTCAGCTGTGTGGTTGTATGTTTATAGTGTGCTTGAAGGAGCTTGTGAAAATCTCCTGGATCTGGGGCCTTTTCACAAACCCTAGCCTGGTAGACATGTACAGCCATCACTCTCTCTCACACTCTCTTTACCCTCATTCATACTGTCCATCACTTCCACTGTCTTTTGTCCTGTCTACCTTTCTCTCATTCTCTCATTTTCCTCCCACCTCTCCCTCCCTCCCTCCCTCCCTCCCTCCCTCCCTCCCTCCCTCCCTCCCTCCCTCCCTCCCTCCCTCCCTCCCTCCCTCCCTCCCTCCCTCCTGTGACACTGCTTGTTTCCACAGCTCTGTTTTTGTACAGTCACTCTGGGTTTGTTTGTCCTCTCCTCTCCTCTCCTCTCCTCTCCTCTCCTCTCCTCTCCTCTCCTCTCCTCTCCTCTCCTCTCCTCTCCTCTCCTCTCCTCTCCTCTCCTCTCCTCTCCTCTCCTCTCCTCTCCTCTCCTCAGTTGGCTTTGTTAATAAAAGAAGCCTTGCTGTAGCTGTATCTTTTCTAGAGGGCCCAGCTAGGCTTAATCCACCCATAACAGTCAGGGGGACCAGGGGCCTAATCTGGCTAATAATATCAGCTGGAGAGATGTTCAAGAGTTTTGGATTCATCGAAACATGCACAGAGCACACTCACTTAGCTACCACGCCACGGACAGAGAGGGGAAATGTCAGAGTTGTTCACATACGATGGAGTTCCGTGGCCTGAATTCATAAAGCGTCTCAGTGTGGGAGGAGTGCTGTTCTCGGATCACGACCCCCCCTGTCCATATAATCTTTTTCATTATGATCTAAAAGGCATAACTAATCCTAGATCAGCACATCACTCTTCGAATACAGGCCCATATGTTGTGTGACGGGAAACTAGAAATCCAGCATCAGTGTTTAGTGTTTACACCACACATGGCCAAAGCCTTTACTTATAATTACATTTCCCAACTCCTGAAAGGGGAATTCTTCAACAAGACTTCAACAAGACTTCAAAGCAAACTGCAAAGTCATGTTTTGTCTCGAAAATGTGCAAGTTCTCTTGCTTGCCTCATGATGAAAAAAAAGTTGTCAACCGTTAATGCTAATTAAACTGTGTTTGATAATGTATTTAAATGTAGAAAGCCCAGGGAAGGCTGTAGCTAGCAAGCTAGTCCAAGCCCTTTGATCAAACATGGATATCTCCCTGACAGAGCATGTTTACTGGAGGTTGCAGAGGTTAATTGATAGCTTAATTGTGTATTTATTAAGGATCCCCATTAGTTCCTGCCAAGGCAGCAGCTACTCCTCCTGGGGTCCAGCACCATTTGTTTTTCTTTATTTAACTAGGTAAGTCAGTTAAGAAAAGATTATTATTTTCAATGACGGCCTAGGAACAGTGGGTTAGCTGCCTATCCAGGGGCAGAACAACAGACTTGTACCTTGTCGGCTCAGGGATTTGAACTTGCAAACTTACGTTTACTAGCCCAACACTCTAACCACTTATATAACATTTCAAATATGACATGACATTACATTTCATTATGTACCCAATGCACTACCCAATACATTTAGTGTGTTCCATCAGGCCACTACTCCACTATCACATATTTACAATACAACATGCATGTTTACGTGTGTGTACAGTGTCTTATCATGTGTGTCTGTGCCTGTGTGTGTGTCTCCATAGTCCCCACTGTTAAATAAAGTGTATTTTTATCTGATGCGACAAACCTAGAGCCTGTGTGCCCTGCCTTGTTGTTAGTGTTTTTAGAAAGGCTGAGCAGCGCTTTATTATGGATAGACTTCTCATCTTAGCTACTGTTTTATCAGTATGTTTTGAGCATGACAGTTTACAATTCTTTCAGTTTTGGAAATATTTTAGGACTAACGTATTCCTTGCCACCCATTCTGAAACTAACTGCACCTTTTTGTGGTGTGTTGCAGTGATTTCACTCGCTGATTTCACTGACGTGTATAGTGTTGAGTCATCTGAGTACATAGATGCACTGGTTTTACTCAAGGCCAGTGGCATGTCATTCGTAAAGATTGAAAAAAGTAAGGGGCCTAGACAGCTGCCCTGGGAAATTCCTTATTGTAGCTGGATTATGTTGGAGAACTCTGTGTTCTGTAAGACAGTTAACACTTCATCCACAATATGGCAGGGGCTGTAAAGTCTTAACACATGTTTTTCCATCAGCAGACTATGATCGATAATGTCAAAAGCCGAACTGAAGTCCTACATTTCTCTTAGCCAATCATCAGTAATTTGTGTATGTGTGGTGCTTGTTGAATGTCAAATCAAATTATATTAGTCACATGCGCCGAATACAACAGGGCACCTTACAGTGAAATGCTTACTTACGAGCCCTTAACGGACAATGCAGTTTATAAAATATGGATAAGATTAAGAGATAAAAGTAACAAGTAATTAAAGAGCAGCAGTAAAACATAATATATACAGGGGGGTGCAGGTACAGAGTCAATGTGTGGGGGCACTGGTTAGTTGAGGTAGCATGTACATGTAGGTAGAGTTAATTAAAGTGACTATGCATAGATGACAACAGAGAGTGACAGTGGTGGGGAGGGGGGGGGCAATGCGAATAGTCTGGGTAGCCATTTGACTCGATTTTCAGGAGGAGTCTTATGGCTTTGGGGTAGAAGCTGTTTAGAAGCCTCTTGGACCTAGACTTGGCGCTCCGGTACCACTTGCCGTGTGGTAGAAGAGAGAACAGTCTATGACTAGGGTGGCTGGAGTCTTTGACAATTTTTAGGGCCTCTGACACTGCCTGGTATAGAGGTCCTGGACGGCAGGAAGCTTGGCCCCAGTGATGTACTGGGCCGTTCTCGCTACCTTCTGTAGAGCCTTGCGTTCGGAGGCCGAGCAGTTGCCATACCAGGCAGTGATGCTCTCGATGGTGCATCTGTAGAACCTTTTGAGGATCTGAGGACCCATGCCAAATCTTTTCTGTCTCCTGAGGGGGAATGGGTTTTGTCGTGCCCGCTTCATGACTGTCATGGTGTGCTTGGACCATGTTAGTTTGTTGGTGATGTGGACAGCAAGGAATTTGAAGCTTTCAACCTGCTCCACTGAAGCCCTGTTGATGAGAATTGGAGCGTGCTCGTTCCTCTTTTTCCTGTACTCCACAATCATCTCCTTTGCCATGATCACGTTGAGGGAGAGGTTGTTGCCCTGGCACCACACGGCCAGGTCTCTGACCTCCTCCCTATAGGGTGTCTCGTTGTTGTCGGTGATCAGGCCTACCACTGTTGTGTCATCGGCAAATTTTATGATGGTGTTGGAGACATGCCTGGCCGTGCAGTCATGAGTGAACAGGGAGTACAGGAAGGGGCTGAGCACGCACCACTGAGGGGCCCCTGTGTTGAGGATCAGAATGGCGGATATGTTGTTATCTACCCTTACCATCTCGGGGCGGCCCCTCAGGAAGTCCAAGATCCAGTTGCAGAGGGAGGTGTTTAATCCCAGTGTCTTTAGCTTATTGATGAGCTTTGAGAGCACTATGGTGTTGAACACTGAGCTGGAGTCAATGAATAGCATTCTCACATAGGTGTTCCTTTTGTCCAGGTGGGAAAGGGCCGTGTGGACTGCAATAGAGACTGCATCATCTGTGGATTTGTTGGGGCAGTATGCAAATTGGAGTAGGTCTAGGGTTTCTGGGATAATGATGTTGATGTGAGCCATGACCAGCCTTTCAAAGCACTTCATGGCTACGGAGGTGAGTGCTACGTGTTGGTAGTTATTTAGGCAGGTTACCTTAGTGTTCTTGGGCACAGGCACTATGATAGTCTGCTTAAAACATGTTGGTATTACAGACTCAGACAGGGAGAGGTTGAAAATGTCAGTGAAGACATTTGCTAGTTGGTCAGCGCATGCTCGCAGTCCTGGTAATTTGTCTGGCCCTGCAGCCTTGTGAATGTTTCTGTCTAAAGGTCTTGCTCACATCAGATCTGGGGAGCGTGATCACACAGTCTTCTGGTGCTCTCATGCATATTTCAGTGTTATTTACCTCGAAGCAAGCATAGAAGTAGGTTAGCTCGTCTGGTAGGCTTGTGTCACTTCCGGGTTTGAGTCCGCTCCTTGAAAGCAGCAGCTGTAGACTTTAGCTCAGTGCAGATGCCGGTACCGATACTGATTATTGCAGGATCAAAAAAAGCCGATACTGATTAATCGGACGATTTTTATATATATTGTATATATATTTGTACTAATGACAATTACAACAATATTGAATGAACACTTTTATTTTATCTTAATGTAATACATAAAACATTTTTTTTGTCTCAAATAAATAATGAAACATGTTCAATTTGGTTTAAATAATGCAAAAACACAGTGTTGTAGAAGAAAGTTAAATTGCAATATGTGCCATTTAAAAAAGCTAACGTTTAAGTTCCTTGCTCAGAACATGAGAACAAATAAAAGCTGGTAGTTCCTTTTAACATGAGTTTTCAATATTCCCAGTTAACCTCTTGCTCCTACCTGGCACGCAGGCGTCCCATCTAGAGCTCTGGAAATGCAAATGCGCTACGCTAAATGCTAATAGTATTAGTTAAAACTCAAACGTTCATTAAAATACACATGCAGGGTATTGAATTAAAGCTACACTCGTTGTGAATCCAGGCAACAAGTCAGATTTTTTAAATGCTTTTTGGCGAAAGCATGAGAAGCTATTATCTGATAGCATGTAACACCCCAAAAGACCCGCATGGGACGTAAACAAAATAATTAGCATAGTCGGCGCTACACAAACCGCACAAATATAATACATTCATAAAACATTCATTACCATTCATTACCTTTGACCATCTTCTTTGTTGGCACTCCTAGATGTCCCATAATCACTATTGGGTCTTTTTTTTGATTAAATTGGTCCATATATAGCCTAGATATCGATCTATGAAGACTGTGTGATAAACTGAAGAAAAAAAAGAGTTTCATAACGTAACGTCATTTTTTTAAATTCAAAAAGTCGACGATAAACTTTCACAAAACACTTCGAAATACTTTTTTAATGCAACTTTAGGTATTAGTAAACGTTAATAAGCGATCAAATTAATCACGAGACGAAGTGTTTTCTATAGGGGTCCGTCTTGAAATACTGTCCGTGTATTTCTCAACCAAAATATCCGGTCGGAGACCGGAAGAAATGGGCTGTCTCTTGTTCCTTTGACCAAGAAACAAGTCCTAGGCAAATGACAAGACTGTTGACATCGTGTGGAAGCTGTAGGTACTGCAACCTCAGCCATATTTAATGTCTTTCGCCCATAACAATGGGTTGAAGCGGCGGATGGATATATTTTTCCACTTTCAGTGATCAGATTTTCCTGCCCTTTTCAATGAAACACATGTTCTGTTAAAGCCACAGCCGTGATTTAACCAGTTTTATAAACGTCTGAGTGTGTTCTATCCACACATACTAATCATATGCATATACTATATTCCTGGCATGAGTAATATGTAATATATGCCATTTAGCAGACGCTTTTATCCAAAGCGACTTACAGTCATGTGTGCATACATTCTACGCATGGGTGGTCCCGGGGATCGAACCCACTACCCTGGCGTTACAAGCGCCATGCTCTACCAACTGAGCTACAGAAGGACCACAGGGCGCTGAAATGTTGCGCGATTTTTAACAGAATGTTCGAAAAAGTAGAGGGTAGACTGAAGAGGTTTTAAGAAGTATTAGGATGTAGTTATTATAGGAATTATAGGACTATTTCTCTCTATACCATTTGTATTTCATATACCTTTGACTATTGAATGTTCTTATAGGCACTATAGTATTGCCAGTCTCAGGAGTTGATAGGCTTGAAGTCATAAACAGCGCTGTGCTTCAAGCATTGCGAAGAGCTGCAGGCAACGCAGATCACTGGGGTCAGGGCCTGTTCCAGAGGGAGCCGTATATTCTTCGCCTCGGGTTCGTCAGAGTCGTGAAAGAAGAAAAAGGATTCTGCTTGTCCGTGGTGAGTAGTCGCAGTCCTGATGTCTAGAAGTTATTTTCGGTCATAAGAGACGGTAGCGGCAACATTATGTACAAAAATAGTAAAAAATAAGTTACGAACAACGCAGATCAACAAACAATAAAACACTATAGATTGGGGGCACGTAAAATGTCTGCCTTCTGCTTCGGCGCCATCCTTCCCTATAATCATGCTGAAAGAAGCCACTATACTACTACATTGTATCTGGTCAAACACCATTTTTTCCAAACGTTTACTAACAGGCTGATTGGTCAGCTATGTGAATATATGGCAAATAGGAGTTACAATATCGTCCTCTATTATCCTCAGTCATTTTGCAACTGGACCCCTGTGACTTGTCATTGTTGATACACACAATTATTTTACTTCTTCCACACTCACTTATGGAATTCAAAATGACAATGCTTATCTTTCATCATTTGATCAGTTATACTTGGATGTGTAGTGTTGCTGGCATACCTAAGTTTTCTAATCTTGCCAATGAAAAAAATCATTAAAGTAATTGGCAATATCAATCGGTTTTGTGATGAATGAGTCATCTGATTCAATGAATGATGGAGCTGAGTTTGCCTTTTTGCCAAATATTTCATTTAAGGTGTTCCAAAGCTTTTAATATCATTCTTTGTCATTTTTCTTTGTTTCATAGTATAGTTTCTTATTCTTTTTCAGTCACATGATTTCTCAATATTCAGTACGTTTTGCCAATCGGTTGTGCAGCCAGAATAATTAGCCATTCCTTTTGCTCATCCCTCTGAACCATACATTTATTCAATCCGCGGGAATTTAACTCGTTTTACAGTCACCTTCAGGAGACACCTGAAACCCCACCTCTTTAAGGAATACCTAGGATAGGATAAGTAATCCTTCTCACCCCCCCCCTTTAAGATTTAGATGCACTATTGTAAAGTGACTGTTCCACTGGATGTCATAAGGTGAATGCACCAATTTGTAAGTCGCTCTGGATAAGAGCGTCTGCTAAATGACTTAAATGTAAATGTACAGTCATTTAACTAGAATAAGCAATTTCATAAATGTGTCAAGTGCAGCATATGGTTGCTCCTCATTACACACCACAGACAAACAAATATTATTTACATCAACAACATAGGAATCACTACAAAAGTTATTGTATTACCTCTTATACACTATATTAGACCCAGCCTTTTGAAATGTGCTTTTCCTAGATATGGCTACACTACTGTGATCACTACATCCTATGGATGTGGATACTGCTTTCAAGGTCATTTCTGCAGCATTAGTAATGATGTAATTAATACATGTTGATTATTTCATTCCTGTGCTGTTTGTAACTACCCTGGTAGGTTGACTAATAACCTGAAGCAGATTGCAAGCACTAGTTTAGTTTGAAGCTTTTTCTTGAGTGGGCAGCTTGATGAAAGTCAATATTTAAATCACCCAGAACATATACCTCTCTGTTGATATCACATACCTTATCAAGCATTTCACACATATTATCCAGATACTGACTGTTAGCACTTGGTGGTCTATAGCAGCTTCCCACTAGAATGGGCTTCAGGTGAGGCAGATGAACCTGTAGCTATGTTACTGCAACCTGATTTAACATGAGATCCTCTCTAAGCTTAACAGGAATGTGGTTCTGAATATAAACAACAACACCTCCACCTTCGACATTTCTATCTTTTCTGTAGATGGTATAACCATGTATTGCTACCACTGTATCATCAAAGGTATTATCTAAGTGAGTTTCAGATTATGAATGTCATCTGTTACTGTTACTAGCAAATTATTGATTTCATGAACCTTTTTCTTAAGCTGTTAATGTGAGCTATTTTTAGCACTGTTCTGGGATGCTTGATTGTTTTCACTGCTTTACTGAGAAGCTTAGCAGAAATAGACTTTCTCATGTTATTCATGTTATTGCACGGTGAGCTGTACACATCGGTAGGGATTAACTGAGCTGGGCTTGGGTCATTGATAAATCATTGTCTCAACGCAGCCTTATAATGCTGTGAAAGGATCCAGGAACCCAAATGATTTGGGTGGATCCCATCGTCCTTATAAAACAAGCATTGTTTCCAGAAGGTGTCAAAATGGTCAAAAAAATTATACACACACAGAGCTGCAATAGTTTCGTAGCCAGTTATGGAGGGATAAAAGTCTGCTGAAATGTTCAATGCCATGATTTAGGGAGGGTACATGGCCCGATATTATGGGGTGTTTGTTGGTGTCAAACAGAGACCAAATCAGTGCTTTAAAATCCATGATAGATATAAATATTCCTGATGCAGGTTTAAGATGTTTGGGAGCAGCTTAGTGATGTCCTGTACTCGTGATCCTGAATAGCACAACGTTTTTGCTCCAGGGACTTTTCTCACCATTGAACTTCCCAATACAATGGCCAGAGAAGAGGATGGAGAAATCTGCCCATTCCTACCCCTCACACAATTCGCTGAAACTTTTTCACGGGCCCACAAGAAGCAGGATAACATTCGCCCGCTGCTCCCGGAGATAGGTCCAGATTATCGCCAGGAGAGGTAAAGGAGCCGAACTCGACGACGAAGCCACTGCTGGAGTCAGTGTAGTTGGAGTCAGCTGAGCCGTCACAGACACAGGCAATCCCAACGACGGAGGTGCAGGTAGATCAGGCATCAGTGCAAGGAAGCTATTCCTTATGTCAATCTGCTCCAAACCTCTCACAGACACTCCAGTCTGCTTTGCGGCATGTCACTGCCTTCGGTTTCCGTGACTTGTGACATGGTACCAGCGCTGATTGGAACAATCCTCTTGCTGTTCTCCGTCTACTCCACTACAAGATGGAGAAGACTTCCTTGGCAGGCCAGTTCCAGGTAGCACAGGCCATTCGGATAGGGACAGATGACAAGGCGGGGACACATCCATCAGGCCTGAGCAGCGTCCAGCAACAGGAGTTGAGAAAGTTCCAAGGATAGTTCCAAATAAAGCCACCTCATTCCTGTAATCCCTGGCAAGCAAACAATTGCCGCATTGGAACTCTGGATTGTCAATATTGTCACAGACAAGAGCTTTTACAGCGCTGGAAAAGTTGGTTAGCTATTCCAGGCGAATCATGCTCCATTGAAACCTTGCTAGCTACATAGCTAGCTATCTGGCTAGTCGGTAGCAAGTGTTAACACAAACACTTATGAACAAAATAAAATAAATCAACCCAAAAAATTGGAAACAACAAACCGAAAAAACAGGTCGAGGCTCAGGAGGTTTCCAAGTTTGTGAAAGGAGTGCATGAAGGAAGGAGTGCATGGAGAAAGGAGTGTATGGAGAAAGGAGTACATGGAGAAAGGAGTGCATGGAGAAATGAGCGCATGGAGAAAGGAGCGCGTGGAGAAATGAGTGCGTGGAGAAATGAGTGCGTGGAGAAAGGAGTGCGTGGAGAAAGGAGTGCGTGGAGAAAGGAGTGCGTGGAGAAAGGAGTGCATGGAGAAAGGAGTGCATGGAGAAAGGAGTGCATGGAGAAAGGAGTGCATGGAGAAAGGAGTGCATGGAGAAAGGAGTGCATGGATAAAGGAGCGCATGGAGAAAGGAGCGCATGGAGAAAGGAGCGCATGGAGAAAGGAGCGCATGGAGAAAGGAGCGCATGGAGAAAGGAGCGCATGGAGAATGGAGCGCATGGAGAATGGAGCGCATGGAGGAAATGACATTGTGGGGAGGTCATAGAGCAGTGCCCTTATGATGCTGGAACAATCTCAATTTGTCACTGTGAGTGGTCAAAGATTTCACGTTCAACTGAGGGTTTCTATTTGAAGAGTTGAGCAGTACTTTGAGATCATAAAACACCAAACTTTCTGAGCATTTCATCTTCAAAGTGCCATGACTGTCATAATGACCATATGGATATTCATCAGTAGAATAGCTGGGCCTCGAGGAGTACCAATAGCCACCAGTCTAATAAATCCATTGAAGTAGAAAAGCCTGGCCTCGTTGGACCCCCCTTCGTGCCGATGTCATTTGGATGTGTTTATGAAGGTCTTAGGTAACATTAGAATACGAAATGTAAATATTTCAAGGAACATAATTATGTTATCATTAGTTTGTTATAAGTAAAACTGTAAACTGAATGTACAATATTAAATACATGTTGTTTATGGAGTGCCTTTATTACAAATATGAAACCAAAGCATTGGAAAACAATAAAATCTTATTTTTATCATGACAAAACTAATACAAATACCTATGAAGAAAATATCAGTATAGGCGCCAAGTGTGCTTGTGAATGGTGAAAATCAACACAAAGCAATAATAGCATTTATAATGATTATACATGTCGATATAACAACGGTCAATAATAATCTATTGTCAGTTATTGGACACATTATTTGTGGCCTCGCTCGTGCTTTTATGGTGTAAGTTTTCAAGCAACAGTTTGATCTCATTTAGTTGTCATCCCGTCGCCATAAATCTGTCACTTTCACTTGATTGCATCACTTTACATTTTAGTCATTTAGCAGACACTCTTTTACAGAGTGACTTACATTTAGTGCATTCATCTTGGTAGGACAACCACATCACAGGCATAGAAAATACATTTTTCCTCAATAACATAGCTGTAAGTAGTCAGAGCTATAAGGGGGGGGGGTCGAAGTTAGGAGGAGGATTATTTAAGATACTGTTTGAAGAGGTAGGGTTTCAGATGTTTTCAGAAGATGGGCAGGGACTCTGCCGTCCTAGCTTCAGAGGGAAGCTGGTTCCACCATTGGGGTGCCAGGACAGAGGAGAGCTTGGACTGGGCTGAGCGGGAGCTTCTATGGGAGGGCCAAGAGACCTGAGGTGGCTCGGGTTGGGGGTAGGGTTTGACCATACCCTGAAGTTATGGAGGAGTGGGGTAACACTAGAGAACTTGGGAAGGTTGAAAACCAGACGGGTGGATTCTGGATAGGTTGCAGGGGTTTGATGGAACAAGCAGGGAGCAAAGCCAACAACGATTTGCAGTAGTCCAGACGGGACTACTGGATTAGGACCTGTGCCTCTTCCTGTGTGTGGTAGGGTCATACTCTACGGATGTTATAGAGCATGAACCTGCAGGAGCAGGTCACTACTTTGCTGTTTTCAGAGAACGACAGGGTGTTGTCCAGGGTCACGCCAAGGTTCTTTGTGCTCTAGGAGGGTGACACTGTGGAGTTGTCAACCGTGATGGAGAGGTCTTTGAGCGGGCAGGCCTTCCCAGGGAGGAAGAGCAGTTCTGTCTTGTGAAGGTTGAGCTTGAGGTGGTGAAAGGGGTCAAGGCGTAGGGTAGTTCTTTGTGACAGACTAGTGGACTCAATAGGCTGAGTGAATGAGTAGCGGATGATGTCAACCTTTTTTTAATGTGGTTGACAAAGTCGTCCGCAGAGAAGGAGGAGAAAGGGGGAGGGGTGGATAATTAAGGAGGGAGGAGAAGGTGGAAAACAGTTTCCTGCGGTTAGAGGCACAAGCTTGAAATTTAGAGTGGTAGGAAGTGGCTTTAGCAACGGATACAGAGGAAGAGAAAAGAGAGGGGAGGGAGTGAAAGGATGATAGGTCCTCAAGAAGTGTCGTTTTCCTTCATTTCACTCAGGTGCCCGCAGCCCTGTTCTGTAAGCTGGCAATGAGTCATTCAGCCACAGAGAAGGAGAGGAGGGCTTAGCCGGCCGGGAGGAAAGGGCAGAGAGTAGGGTCGAAGAGGCAGAATCATGAGAAGGATTTAGCGGATGGGAGAGATGATAGGATAGAAGAGGATAAAGTAGTGGGAGAGAGAGTGAAGATTGCGATGGTGCATGACCATCTGGCTAGGAGCTGAGGTTGGAGGAAAAGGAGACATAAAAGGAAACAAAGTAGTGGTCAGATACTTGGAGGGGGTCACAGTGAGATAAGTAGGCGAGCAGGCTCTAGTAGTGATGAGGTCAAGCGTTTTGCCTGCCTTGTGAGTTGGAGGGGATTGGGAAAGAGTGAGGTCAAAAAAGGCAAGGAGGGGAAAGAGAGTTGGAAAGAAGTGAATCAAAGGCAAACGTCAGGAGGTTGAAGTCGCCAAGTACGAAGGGCGGTGAGCCATCATCAGGAAATTAACTCATAAAGGTTTCAAGCTCATTGAGGAACTCTCCAAGAGCACTTGGTAGGCTAGAGATGACAGTAATGTTAACCTTGGGTGGACAAGTGACAGTGACAGTATGTAATTCAAATGAGGAGATGGACAGTTAGGAGAAAAGAGAAAATCTCCACTTAGGAGAAATGAGTAGACCTGTGCCATTACTGCGATGAACAGATGCTCTCGGACTATGAGAGACAACATAGTCAGATGAAGAAAGAGCAACTGGAGTACCAGTGTTCTCTGGGGTGATCCATGTCTCCGTCCGGGGCAAAAAGTCAAGGGGCAGGCATAGCCTGGGATGAACTCAGCGTTCTTGACCGCAGATCGGCAGTTCCAAACACTGTCAGACACCCAGAATTCCACATGAGTTGTGCGCGCAGGGTAAACTAAATTAGAAGGGTTGCAGCCAAGGGGTGGGGAGCGTCTGTAAAACATATAGGGAGAGGTGCGAACTAGTATAGAAAACACACACATAGTTGACAAAGCTACAAAAGAGCAAAATAACTAGTTAAGATACTCAAGTGAGAGAGTGGTGTGAGCCTTCCTCTCTTTTCTTCCTTGAACAACTCGGCAGAACAACTCCGCCGAACGGTCTTTGTTTTGGCCACGGTCTTTGTTTTGGCCACAGTCTTTGTTTTGGCAACATTCTGTAACTGCGTTCGTCTGTTGAAGGAAGAGAGTCGGACCGAAATGCAGCGTGTTGGTTACTCATGACTTTAATGAATGAAATGCGGTACATGAAATAACTGAAAGACGAAAACAACAAACGGAATGTGAAACTATTACAGCCTATCTGGTGAACACTACACAGAGACAGGAACAATCACTCACGAAATACAAAGCGAAACTAAGGCTGCCTAAATACGGTTCCCAATCAGAGACAACGAGAATCACCTGACTCTGATTGAGAATCGCCTCAGGCAGCCAAGCCTATACAACACCCCTAATCAGCCGTGATCCCAAAACTACAAACCCCAATACGAAAAACAACATATAAACCCATGTCACACCCTGGCCTACCCAAACATATAACAAAAACACAAAATACAATGACCAAGGCGTGACAGAACCCCCCCCCCTAAGGTGCGGACTCCCGGACCCACCTCAAACCATAGGGAGGGTCCAGGTGGGCGTCTGTCCATGGTGGCGGCTCCGGCTTGGGACGTGGACCCCACTCCATTAATGTCCTTGTTCCTCCCCTTCGCGTCCTGGGATAATCCACCCTCTCCGCCGACCATGGCCTAATAGTCCTCACCCAGGTCCCCACTGGACTGAGGGGCAGCTCGGGACTGAGGGGCAGGGGGACAGAGGGGCAGCTCGGGACAGAGGGGCAGCTCGGGACAGAGGGGCAGCTCGGGACAGGGGGCAGCTCGGGACAGAGGGGCATCTCGGAACAGAAGCAGCCCGGGACTGAGGGGCAGCCCGGAACTGAGGGGCAGCCCGGGACAGAGGGGAAGCCCAGTACTGAGATGAAGCTCAGGCAGGTAGTAGGCTCCGGTAAATCCTGGCTGGCTGGCGGAACTGGAAGATTCAGGTTGACTAGCACATCTGGAAGATTCTGGTTGACTGGCAGATCTGGAAGAGACTGGTTGACTGGAAGAGACTGGTTGACTGGCAGATCTGGAAGAGACTGGTTGACTGGCAGATCTGGAAGAGACTGGTTGTCTGGCAGATCTGGAAGAGACTGGTTGTCTGGCAGATCTGGAAGAGACTGGTTGTCTGGCAGATCTGGAAGAGACTGGTTGTCTGGCAGATCTAGAAGATCATGGCTGACTGGCGGATCTAGCTGCTCTATGCAGACTGACAGCTCTGACTGCTCCATGCAGGCTGACAGCTCTCTGCAGACTGGCAGATCCTGGCTGACTGGCACTTCTGGCGGATCCTGGCAGACTGGCGGTGCTGGGCAGACTGGCGACGCTGGGCAGACTGGCGACACTGGACAAACTGGCGACGCTGGGCAGACTGACGGTGCTGGGCAGACTGGCGACGCTGGGCAGACTGGGAGCACTGGCGGCGCTGGGCAGACTGGGAGCACTGACGGCGCTGGGCAGACTGGCGGCGCTGGGCAGACTGGCGGCGCTGGGCAGACTGGCGACGCTGGGCAGACTGGCGACGCTGGGCAGACTGGCGGCGCTGGGCAGACTGGGAGCACTGGCGGCGCTGGCCAGACTGGCGGTGCTGGGCAGACGGGAGACTCCGGCAGCGCAGGAGAGGAGACAGGCTCTGGCTGCGCTACACAGGCGGGAGACTCCGACAGCGCAGGAGAGGAGAAAAGCGCTGGCTGCGCTGAACAGGCGAGGCACACTGAAGGCCTGGTGTGTGGTGCTGGAACTGGTGGTACTGGATCGAGGACACGCACAGGAAGCCTGGTGCGGGGAGCTGCTACCGGAGGACTGGTGTGTGGAGGTGGCTCTGGATAGACCGGACCGTGCAGGCGCACTGGAGCTCTTGAGCACCGAGCCTGCCCAAGCTTACCTGGCTCGATGCCCACTCTAGCCCGGCCAATAGGAAGGGCTGGTATGTGCCGCACCGGGCTATGCTCTTGCACTGAAAAAACTGTGCGCTCCATAGCATAACACGGTGCCTGCCCGGTCTCTCTAGCCCAACGTGAGCACAGGGAGTTTGCGCAGGTCTCCTACCTGGCATAACCAAACTCCCTTCTAGCCACCCCCCAATATTTTTGGGGGGCTGCTTTTCGGGTTTCCTTGCCAACCGTGTTCCCTCGTATCATCGGCTCCTATCTCCGGCTGCCTCTGCTCTCCTTAGTGCCTCCACCTGTTCCCATGGGAGGCGATCTCTTCCGGCCAATATCTCCTCCCAAGTGTAACAACCTTTACCATCCAACACGTCTTCCCATGTCCATTCTCCGAATAATTCATCCTCCTTTTGCTGCTCCAGCTGTCGCTGCCTGTTTATACCAGCGCTTCTCCTTTTTATCCGGCGTGTCTTTTCTTTGACTCCATTCGCCTATAGTCCTCTTCGCATTGCTGCAGCGAATCCCAGGCGGGCTCCTGCACTCTCTCTGGGTCGGCCGCCCACCTGTCGATTTCTTCCCACGTCGTATACTCCATGCCTCTACCGTCCATAACGTCCTCCTTTCGCTGCTGCCAGTTTACACGCTGCTCGGTCCGTGAGTGGTGGGTGATTCTGTAACGGCGTTAGTCTGTTGAAGGAAGAGAGTCGGACCGAAATGCAGCGTGTTGGTTACTCATGACTTTAATGAATGAAATGCGGTACATGAAATAACTGAAAGACGAAAACAACAAACAGAACGTGAAACTATTACAGCCTATCTGGTGAACACTACACAGAGACAGGAACAATCCCCACGAAATACAAAGCGAAACTAAGGCTGCCTAAATACGGTTCCCAATCAGAGACAACAAGAATCACCTGACTCTGATTGAGAATCGCCTCAGGCTGCCAAGCCTATACAACACCCCTAATCAGCCGCAATCCCAAAACTACAAACCCCAATAGGAAAAACAACATATAAACCCATGTCACACCCTGGCCTACCCAAACATATAACAAAAACACAAAATACAATGACCAAGGCGTGACACAGTCTTTGTTTTGGCCACGGTCTTTGTTTTGGCAACAGTCTTTGTTTTGGCCACGGTCTTTGTTTTGGCCACAGTCTTTGTTTTGGCCACAGTCTTTGTTTTGGCCACAGTCTTTGTTTTGGCCACGGTGCTTGTTTTGCGACAGAACTGCCACTGACACGACCGCCACAGCTGCCACTGAGAAACCAGGGGAGACTGAAGAACTAGCAATCATTGCTAATTTCCTAGCAGAGGTGGAGAGCACACATCCCTGTACTAATTGCTGATTGCCTAGGAGAGGTGAGATCAACCCCCCCCCCCCCAAATACAGCCACTGATTACCAAAAACAAGTCACAAATCGCCCTGCCCCTTGATCGTGATTGATGTGTCAATAACTATCTGCAAATTATGAGCAGTCAGCAGTTCACACACCAAGTAGGCTACTGGGAAAACAGGCAGCACTTAGCTAGCACTCCTGGATATCCTCTAGCTATGGAATTAATCACTTCCCACAACAATTTGCTTGCAGCTGAATCTGGTGTCATGGGTTCTGTTCTGAGGGTAGTTTCTCCTCCCTGTGGGCTGTGCACAATTTGGCTTGTGCAACGGCTCACATGGAATATTTGCTGCTGCCTTGGTCCTCATATACAGTGCATTCGGAAAGTATTCAGACCCTTTGACTTTTTCTACATTTTGTTACATTACAGTCAGATTCTAAAATGGATTCAGTGGACTGATATAGGGTACACCATTTTGAGATTATAATTACAATAGATGAATACAATAGAATAGCCCACCCTGCACTTCATTCACAATTGGTGGTTACATAATTATGCATTGTTTGCTTCCTCTTGCTCAACTCACCAATTCTCCCCCATCATACTATATTTAATTTATTTAATGCGTTGTTATATGTGGGAAATGAATTTTTGTATAGTCTATGTTCCGTTTCCAGGCAATTATCAGGGTGATTATCAACTAGGAACGACACCATCAACTGTTGAGAGAAAGAGCGGAGTAGGCCAATCTGTTGGGAGAAGGAGCGGAGTAGGCCAATCTGTTGGGAGAAGGACCGGAGTAGGCCAATCTGTTGGGAGAAGGAGCGGAGTAGGCCAATCTGTTGGGAGAAGGAGCGGAGTAGGCCAATCTGTTGGGAGAAGGACCGGAGTAGGCCAATCTGTTGGGAGAAGGAGCGGAGTAGGCCAATCTGTTGGGAGAAGGAGCGGAGTAGGCCAATCTGTTGGGAGAAGGAGCGGAGTAGGCCAATCTGTTGGGAGAAGGAGCGGAGTAGGCCAATCTGTTGGGAGAAGGAGCGGAGTAGGCCAATCTGTTGGGAGAAGGAGCGGAGTAGGCCAATCTGTTGGGAGAAGGAGCGGAGTAGGCCAATCTGTTGGGAGAAGGAGCGGAGTAGGCCAATCTGTTGGGAGAAGGAGCGGAGTAGGCCAATCTGTTGGGAGAAGGAGCGGAGTAGGCCAATCTGTTGGGAGAAGAGGCAGCAGGGAAAAACATTCATAAAATGACATGCCATCCTAAAACTGGTTATACCTCCAGTTCTGTTTGTGATATTAAGATTCTAACAACAGCAGTATGTTATATAGACTTATTTAGGAAAAGTCAAGAATGAGGGGGATATGACCTTATAACTGGAGAGTAATTAAACATTTTAAATGTGTTGTTAGTCATTATGATGATGTCTGTCTTTCTAGTGTTAATATACAGAATCACTAAGAAATCCATTCATATTTGGTTTAGAAAGGCCATAAAAAACATGATACAAGACAATGCATTTCAAAAGAACAGAATAGCATGTTTTGAGTTGTATTTATCTGTGCTTTAGTAGCCAAGGCTATGGCTGTGTCATGCCAATGAAATGAAGGTGTTCATTTAGCAGATATAACAGGCCCTGCACCTACCACAGTCCACATATATTTTACAGTAAGAATATTATGGGATATAACAGAAGAAAATAGAAAGGATATTTATCCCAAATGTCTATTGCTGATTGTTACCAGTAACCTACTCACATGAGGAACGTGCAGGGAGCCACCGTTATTCTAGGAGAAATTATATTTTGAAACAGAGACCATCCCTGCAATTTGTGGAGTTGTCATTAGAAACCTTAGAATCTGCTCTTTCTGATAGGGTATAGCAATCACATGTCAGGCCTGCATGGACCTCTGTCGGATGATATGGAAGAAGTACTATTTGATCTCCTTTCCCTTCTTTGTCAATGCACACTGCGCTGGTCATCTGTCACTATTTGACAATTGATAATATTGTCACCCATCAGACTACTTTAGTCCACATATATTATTATTGTTATTATTTTATGTGTGAAAATAGTTCCAATGTAGTTTAGGTGTCATTTGGACGGGCCAGCTGGGCAGGCAACTGTTGTCTTACAGTCAGAAAATACACTATTGTATTATTTGAGTAGTTCAAGTTGAAGTTTTATTAGTTGTACTGTATGTACGGGATAGACATTGTATACATTGTATACATCGTCTAACGAAATGATTCCATCTCGACAATGCAACAATAATAAAAGATAAGAATAGGAACATAAAGTAAATGGCTCAGTATAATATATATAAATATTTTTTGCATAAGTATAATAAAGAAAGCACAATTTAAGGAAGGCACAATTTATTGTACAATATTTACATGTGTTTTGGGGATGGGGGCAATGTATAAACTGATCAGTAGAATAAGGGTTTTGTAGCAGCAGTTTTGAGGTGTGGGTGTGTCCATGAGTTTCTGAGTGTCTGTGTGCATAAGTGAGTACATGTGTGCTAAGGTGCAGAGAATCGGAGCAGGTGGACAGTGCAGTTCAAGCATTCAGCAGTCTCATAGCTTGTAAATAGAAAGTGTTTCTGAGCCTGTTAGTATCAGACCTCATGCCTCGATACCGTCTGCCCGACGTTAAAGGAGAGAACAGCTTGTGGCTGTAGTGTGTGTGGTCCTTGATTATGCTGCGTGCCTTCCTCAGGTACTGTTTCGAGTAGATCTCCTGGATGGGTAGGAACACGATCCTTAGTGATGTACTGGGCTGTCTTCAACACCCTCTGAAGGGCCTTGAGGTCATGGACGGAGTTTCTCCATACCAGGCTGTGATGCAACCAATCAGGATGCGCTCGATGGTGCAGTGGTAGTATTTGGAGAGGACTGCTGAATTTCTTCAGCCACCTTAGTATTTGCAGTCTATGCACTTTTTTTTCAATACATTTTCTGACTGATTACAATTGACATTTGGTGTCCTGGGGTTTCTTATGACCTATTTTAACATAATAAAGTCATTCATTTAGCATTTTATTGTTTATTATGGAATATTTACACAATTTAAATATCAACAGCATGACAGTCATGGCCATTGTAGTAGTTATGGAATTTCAAGTATTAACTGAGAGATCTGTGAATTAGCATGTCATCAGGGACTTTTTAGGCCAATGATGACAGCAAAGAAGAAGGCTGTTATTTGTCCCACTCCCAGAGTCCCCAAGCTTCCAAAAGGCATCAGTAGAAAAATACTTTAATTTAGGAGTAAATTAAACAGGATGTTCTGGTATGCACACAAGTCAAGTCGAATATACATCAAGTGCATTTTATATTGACATACACAGTCATAACGGTTCTCAACAAAACCAGAATGGACAGAGGCACATTCTCAGAGAAAAGGTAAGTCACAGATTATTGACGTAAGACACTTTCCAGATAACTAATGAAGTTATCCCTCCCCTTACTGACTATCTCTTATCTGCTTTCCCTCTCCTCTTATCTTCTACCCTTATCTTCATTTGATCCTCTTTCTCTCCTCCCCACTCATCTATCTATCTATCTATCTATCTATCTATCTATCTATCTATCTATCTATCTATCTATCTATCTATCTATCTGATGAAAGCAGATGATGGCCGAATTGTTATGCTTTTGATTGAAAAAAAAATAGTCAGAGTCGCGCTTGTTTCTCAACTAATATTCCCTATGCTCATTTGTATTCACTTTCCCATCTCTCCCCAGTGGCTGTGCTGCTGAAGGATGACTACTTTGTACGGGGGGCAGGACTGCCTGGACGCTTCAAGGCGGAGAAGATTGAGTTCCATTGGGGTCAGAGTAACGGATCAGCAGGGTCAGAACACAGCATCAACGACAGGAAGTTCCCTGTGGAGGTAAGATTGGTTGGCCACAGAGGACAGGGGTTGTAGGGGGTAGATAATATGGACACAGAGGATAGGGGGTGTAGGGGTTAAATCATATGGACACAGAGGATAGGGGGGTGTAGGGGTTAGATCATATGGACACAGAGGATAGGAGGTGTAGGGGTTAAATCATATGGACACAGAGGATAGGGGGCTGTAGGGGTTAAATCATATGGACACAGAGGATAGGGGCTGTTGGGGTTATATCATATGGACACAGAGGATAGGGGGCTGTAGGGGTTATATCATATGGACACAGAGGATAGGGGGCTGTAGGGGTTATATCATATGGACACAGAGGATAGGGGGCTGTAGGGGTTATATCATATGGACACAGAGGATAGGGGGCTGTAGGGTTTAAATCATATGGACACAGAGGATAGGGGGCTGTTGGGGTTATATCATATGGACACAGAGGATAGGGGGCTGTAGGGTTTAAATCATATGGACACAGAGGATAGGGGGCTGTTGGGGTTATATCATATGGACACAGAGGATAGGGGGCTGTTGGGGTTATATCATATGGACACAGAGGATAGGGGGCTGTAGGGGTTAGATCATATGGACACAGAGGATAGGGGATGTAGGGGTTAAATCATATGGACACAGAGGATAGGGGACTGTAGGGTTTAAATCATATGGACACAGAGGATAGGGGATGTAGGGTTTAAATCATATGGACACAGAGGATAGGGGATGTAGGGTTTAGATCATATGGACACAGAGGATAGGGGATGTAGGGTTTAGATCATATGGACACAGAGGATAGGGGATGTAGGGGTTAGATCATATGGACACAGAGGATAGGGGATGTAGGGGTTAAATCATATGGACACAGAGGATAGGGGATGTAGGGTTTAGATCATATGGACACAGAGGATAGGGGGCAGTAGGGGTTAGATCATATGGACACAGAGGATAGGGGGCTGTAGGGTTTAGATCATATGGACACAGAGGATAGGGGAAAAGACTGAGGGTGTTTATGGTTGAGACTGATACACTGATCCCAAAAGAGAAGGATGTGTCAGTGCAGGCTGTGAACCTAGAGTACAGGAGGTTACTGCAACTCAACGGGGTGAGTATAACCATGTCGGCCTCATGCTCAGTGGATGAACGTAATTGTCTTGCAAAAAGATGTGCAAAAAGAGAGTGACAGAAAGACTGTGACCAATATGGAGAAAGCAAGAGAGAGACACACATTGATTGCCTATTGTGGCTGTACTTTGCGATGCAGATACATTCTCACCCTGATGGCAGATTAATCATTCAGACTGAGTCAGGAGTCAGAAGTGGAGAGACACTTTCAGCATGTCAACACAGTGAACTTTCCAGCACCTACAGCACTTAACTTAGCGCTACCATTATGTCTGTTGAATCAGCTACCTGTTTTTGAATCCTTTGCATACAAGTGAATTAGAAGAGGAGAGCTCTCCATGCTGCTTTTCTCTCCCATGTCTCATAGACCTGGGAATTCTTTCTTTC
The DNA here is from genome assembly GCF_021184085.1 of Oncorhynchus gorbuscha. Classification (NCBI taxonomy): domain Eukaryota; kingdom Metazoa; phylum Chordata; class Actinopteri; order Salmoniformes; family Salmonidae; genus Oncorhynchus; species Oncorhynchus gorbuscha. Next base: position 25,728,956 of record NC_060175.1, on the reverse strand, counting down.
TAGCCGAGCACTGTTCTTATAAAGCCTTCCCTCTGGCAGTCAGGGCCCATATTCATTAAGCTTCTCACATAAAACCTTCCTTCCTTGTCTGTCTTTGTAGCGCTAGCTCTTTTCTTAGAGAGCTTTTCTTCCCTACAGGTTTCTGATTCTGAATGCTTGTATAATTACGATCACCATTTTGTCTCCTCACATCTTTCTGTGACCAATGAACCGTTAAAGGGCACTGGATGGATGATATGCAGCCATTCTAATTGAAAGCAGTGCTCAGTATGGCTCAGTTGATAGAGCATGGCACTTGCAATACCAGGGCTGTGGGTTTGATTCCCACATGGGGCCAGTATGAACAAAGTATGAAAATTCTCACTCAAGTTTATTTTCTCAATAACACATAGTTTTTATAGATTTTTGTCTTTCTATTATCGTAAGTGTTACCTTTTTTTTATTTCTTCAATCGCTTCTTCATTCAAATCATTTTGATTTTGAAGTCGCTCTGGATAAGAGTGTTCTAAATGACTCAACTCTAGATGTATTAGCTGTTGTACATATGGCTGCATTTGATAGTGCTGCCGTTACCTGTCGGTGGTGGTAATTACGGATGTGTAATTCACTTTGATGAAAGGTTTGTCTGGTTAGTGGGTAGTTAAGGGGGAGGAAGGAAAGGCAGCAGGAGAAGAGAAGGTAAAGGGATTTAATGCTATTCATTTCTGTTCAAATATTTGACTGGTTACAGGATCCTAGATGTTTGACGCTAGTTCCTTTATGTTTTTTTAAATGTTTACAAATGAATGAAAATGAAAAGCTTAAATGTCTTGAGTCAATAAGTAGTATACCCCAGGATAAGAATAAGTATACCCCAGGATAAGTATACCTCAGGATAAATATACCTCAGGATAAGAATAAACAGATTGGAGCTAAGCACAGACAAAATCCTAGATGAAAATCTAGTTCAGTCTGCTATCCATCAGACTTTGGGAGAAGAATTCACCTTTCAACAGGACAATAACCTAAAACACAAGGCCAAATATACACTGGAGTTGCTTACCAAGAAAACAGTGAATGTTCCTGAGTGGCCGAGTTACAGTTTGAACTCAAATCTACTTGAAAATATATGGCAAGACCTGAAAATGGTTGTCTAGCAATGATCAACAACCAATTTGACAGAGCTTGAAGATTTTTTAAAATAATAATGGGAAAATGTTGCACAATCCAGGTGTGGAAAGCTCTTACAGACTTACCCAGAAATAATCTGTAATCGTTGCCAATGGTGCTTCTACACTGAACAAAAATATAAACGCAACATGTAAAGTGTTGGTCCCATGTTTTATGAGCTGAAATAAAAGATCCCAGAAATGTTCCATACGCACAAAAAACATATTTCTCTCAAATATTCTGGACAAATTAGTTAACATACCTGTTAGTGAGCATTTCTCCTTTACCAAGATTATTCATCCATCTGACAGTTGTGGCATATCAAGAAGCTGATTAAACAGCATGATCATTACACAGGTGCCCCTTGTGGTGGGGACAATAAAAGGCCACTCTAAAATGTGCAGTTTTGTCACACGACACAATGCCACAGATGCCTCAAGTTTTGAGGGGCATGCAATTGGCATGCTGACTGCAGGAATGTCCACCAGAGCTGTTGCCAGAGAATTTCATGTTCATTTCACTACCATAAGTCACTTACAATGTTGTTCTAGGGAATTTGGCAGTACCAACTGGCCTCACAACCGCAGACCACGTGTATGGCGTTGTGTGGGAGAGCGGTTTGCTGATGTCAATGTTGTGATCAGTGCCCCGTGGTGTCGGTGGGGTTTGGGTATGGGCATACGTAAGCTACAGACAGCTAACACAATCACATTTTATTGATGGCAATTTGAATGCACAGATGAATACCGTGACGAGATCCTTAGGCCTTAGGTCGTGCTATTCATATGCCGCCATCAGCTCATGTTTCAGCATGATAATGCACGACCCTATGTCGCAAGGATTTGTACACGATTCAAGACAATAATTTCCCTGCAAATAAAACATAAGTGTTTTTTGCAAGCAGTAGGCATTTAGAATAAAATGGCAACATCCCGCCCTATAGGCGGTAAATCATTAGATTTGATTGAATTCCATCTTTGAGGACTGCAACCATAGACATTCAATGTATTTATACCTATTAAGCCATTGTCAACTTCCAGTCTGCTTATTTTGCTCACAGATCACTGTCAATTGCCCACTATCACCCAATGTTTACATATTAGGCTATGGATTTCATGAAGAAAAATGATTTGTT